>NW_026596120.1:15740826-15819021 GCF_907164565.1 Psammomys obesus
CACACACACACACACACACACACACACACACACACACACACACACACCAGGGGTGGCTCAAGGAAAGCCCTGTAACTCCAGTGGGGCCCAGGCTCCAGTTACAATCACCCGACCCCATGGCGAAACCCTCCATTTCTTACCACCGTTACCTCATCCCCGCCAGCACTGCTGCCAACACAGTGTCACAGCACCCTCCTAAGGGGCCTGGCCTTTGCTCTTGAACCTCAAGCTGCTCACCCGATTTGCCCTTTGGTCCCTTCCCCACTCTACCCTCCTGGACCTGTCCTGCCCAGGCCAATGAGAGCCACCAGCAGAAAACTAGAGAGTGGGAGGAAGGAGGAAGCCAGGATGTTTCCCCTCTGCTGCTTAGCCTGGGGCTTTGCAGCCCTCTGTGGAAGACAGCCTCTTGCCCTGTAGCTATGGCTTCCTTCATGGAGCCTCTTCTGTGCTCTTACTCTTGCAAGACGAACCTGGTCCCATCACTGTCTCCTCCCATCATCCTCCAGCCTAAGGATGGCAGGTTGTGAATGGTTTCCTTGCTGTTGCTCTTCTCTGGATTGCTTCACTGTCTCCTGTTTGATAGTTTGTTCTTGCCCTGTACCCAGTTCTCCTGGTCTTCCATCACCTGATGTGATTTCCTGTCATGCTGGCTAGATCTTTCACTAACTTGTTCACTATAGTTCACTCTCAGCAGTGGCTAAAGTGGATCCTTAAAAAAAAAAAAAAAAAAAAAAAAGAAAGAAAGAAAGAAAAATTCAGGTGGCATCATGAAACCTGTTCTTTCTGTCTGAAAGCTATCCATCATGAATTGGAACTCCCCTGTGCAGTGAGATGGTCTCTATCAGCTATCTCTTGCTCACCTCCCACCTCTTCTCCTCCAACATGCTTCTAGTAGTCACTTCCTGCCTGTGCCTCTCCCCTGGCAAGCCGCTCTCCAGGATTTTTGCATTGCTGCTCCCTCTGCCTGCCCAGGACCCGCTCTCTCGCCTTGCTGTAAGTTTGCCTCCCGCCTCATCCCCTGTGCTGGAACTCCAGACATATGCCACTGTAGTCAGTTTCTGTTCTGTCATTTACTCCAGTTTTCTACTCACAAGCAAGGCCTGCCTTGAGCATGCATTCTGAAAGCTTCCCAGCTTCGGCTCACATTACTCCTACTGTGCTTAGTGCTCTTACAGGCACCTCCTTTCCCCACATTCTGTTGCTCACATACGTGTGCTGACATGTGGAGCCTCTTTTCCCGGGCTGGAAGGGCAGGGTCCTTGTCTGCCTCTGGCTTGGGCCAGTGCCTCCAAGGTCATCACAAGAGCAAGGTCAGCATCACTTTCAGCTCTAGAGATCAAGCTCCAGGCTCTTGGTGCGACTGACTCCATGATGGAATTTGATAGGTCACAGCCCGAAACTTCCATCATTCAGATGAGAAGCTTGCGTCCCAGGGGTTGGGGGGGGGGGTTGGCATGTGCCTCACGGCATGCAGCTGGCATTCTGGTCACCTGCTTTCTAGAGCTCGGGCCACGCTGACATCCCTCTGCATACCTGGATGTGGTGTTTGCCTCTAGGGGGTGAAGCTGGATCTCTGAGGTTTTCATTGGGAGGGTGGGAAAGTGGCTCCTCACTCCTCTCTACTGTTCCAAGCCTGCAAGTGTGAGGCAACCTCTTGGGCCTCCACAGCCCAGGGGAAGCTCAGCAGGGTCCATGGGAACAGCCAATGAAAACGGAGTCTAGACAGGACAACGAAGGGGTGGGAACTGCGGGGAGTTGGTGGGTGCACGCAACCTCCTAAATCAGTACATTTAATTAAAAAGAATAGTAGTCAGGCATGGGGGGGGGGCACAGCCTTAATCCCAGCAATGGGAGGCAGAGGCTGGAGGATGTTTGTGGGTTCAAGGCCAGCCTGGTCTACAAAGCTAGTACCAGGACAGCCAGAGTTACACAGAGATATCCAGTCTCAAAACACCAAAACAACAACAACAAACCCCACCAAAACCAAAACCAGAATTCTTTGTAGTGAGGGTATATGTCTATGTAAGTCTGCAGAGGAATGCAAGGAGGACAAAGATCAAAACTGACTACTGTGAGCAAACTCCATCAGATGAGTGGGAACGAGGGAAGGGACAGGGAGGATCTTCCATCATTGCAGGACATGTTGGGCTGCGGTGGCCCAGTGTGGAGGCCATTCACCATTATGTGGGTTCTGGGAGTGGAACTCAGGGTGCCAAGCTCCATACTAGGCCCCTCACAGCCATCTGCAGCTCCAGTACCAGGAGATCTGATGCCCTCTTCTGGTCACAGACATATATTTGCATGTTAGTCACCCATGCCCTGGAAACAAAATTTAAAGGGACATCCTAAGAAACAACTGCCCCGGACTCTCCCGAATGTCAAAATGAGGTGGGTGAGTGGACACACTCTTGTGACCGTAGCGCTTGGGAAGATGAAGAATGCAGGGCAGCCTAGGCTATCTAGCAAGAACTTGAAGTTATGAAAGAGAAAATGGTGGAGAAGCATTTGCTGACCCTGAGCCGTCTCTCAAAGAGATGCAGCATATGACCTTGACCTTGCTTTCTGGCGCCTGCACCCCAGGCAAGGACAGAGATATGCAGATGACAGCTGTCAATCTTTGAGGATAGCAGAGCTGTGGCCCTCTGACACACTCAGCTTTTTATAATATCCAGACAGGAGACACACATCGATGCCTGGTTGTCCTGGCCATGTTTAAGCTGAGGAGACAGCATCGGGTGGGTTTCCAAATGACAGTTTCTGAGTGGATGGCAAGGCTCCTCCTCGGACACTCGGTCATTAGAGGAGACAGAGTGCTACAGGGATAACCTTGGGGGTGGGGGCAGCAGTGCGTGTGGCCGTCATCAGCTTATGTGAGCACACACTTGGTGGTGGCAGCTGGAGTTGTCATGTTCAGGGCCACCAAGGAGAGAAAGGACGCCGGTGGCCACTGCAGCAAGACACGCTAAGGCTAGGGTCTCCTGATTAACAAACCTGCCTGAGGGGCTGGAGAGATGGCTCAGAGGTTGAGATCTCTTTCAGAGGTCATGAGTTCAAGTCCCAGCATCCTCATGGTGACTCAGAAACATCTATAATGCTGAGATCTGGTGCCCCCTTCTGGCGTGCAGGGCTACATGCAGACAGACCATAATAAATCAATCAATCTGTAAACAACAACAATAAAAACAAACCTTCCTGAGGGTGTGGGATGTAGTTCAGTGTTGGAGCACCTCCCTTAACATGCCTGAGGCCTTGTTCAGTCCTTGACCACAAACACTGAAATAGAAACATAACCCACAAATGGGCTGGAGATGTAACTCGGTAGGCAGAGTGCATACTCTCAGGTTAGGGATAGGGTCCTACCCCTTTTTAAATATCGCTTTAGGAGGCAAGATTCTAGGGCTACAGCCACGACTGGGCTAACTGGAACTGGAGGGTACTCTTTTAGATACAGGGAGGGAGTGCTGGCAAGAAGAGGTAAGATAGACCCAGCAATCACAATAGCCAACATGCAAATCCCTCTAAGTGTCCCATGATGGGCGAACGGGTGAAGAAAGTGTGCAGAACGTACAGTGGAATACTACTCAGCCTTGAAAAAGGAGGAAATGCTGTTGTTTGAAACAACAGGGAGAACCTGCACGACTTTATGTTGTTAGCCAGGCACAGAAAGACAAACCCCACAGGAAGTCACCTACATGTGGGGCCTAGAAAGAGCTGGACTCAGGACATAAAGAGCAAAGGGGCTTAGGAAGAGGTGCGTACCAAATTCTGTCAGACAAGAGGAATGAGTTCAAGACTACTGCACAGCACAGCGACCACACACACGACACTGGATAGCCATTCTTACGGTGACACATCCTTAGGAACTTGTCCCTAAGTGATTTTTGTCATTGTATGTAGAGTGTGTTTACACAGACTGAGGTGACAACGGGTGCCGTTAGGTGAAATAATCGTAGTACATGCTGCTAGTCCATCACTGACTAGAGCGTTGGCTTTTATGTTTTTGAGGCAGGGTCACACCCTGTAGCTCAGGATAGCCTGGAATTCACTATTTATTCCAGGCTGACCTGGAACTCAGAGTGATTCTCCTGCCTCAGCCTCCCATGTACAGGGATTACAGGCACGACTCATCATTGCTTGCTTCAACACTTTATTTGGATTTTCCTCATGGCTTAATTTTTTTTTTCTTTAAGGCATATCTTCCTCTGTAGCCCAGCTTGCCTCAAAATCCAATGGTAAAGTGTTTTCTTGCCTCTTCCTCCTGAGTAGGTGAGCGTCACTGTGCCTGGCATGCATTATATTCTTGGAAGGCAAATGGAGTGAGTGATATGAGAGCCAGAGAGGAGAGGTGAAGACTGTGGCCCCGCCTGGCAGGACCTGGGAAGGGCCAGCAGCTCAGAGGTGGATCTCCACCAGGTAGCGCAGGCGACACTGACTCTCCTTGTAGATGAGGTACTCGCTCTGGCTGAAGCTGGAGCTTTTGAATGATGGGCACGGCACAGGCCGGCCTTGAGGCACCACCACCTTCTGCCCATCCAGCTCTAGTTCAACATTCTGGCTGGGATCTGCAAGGGATGGAGGACCAAAGGATTGCTGATGCCTGAGGCTATCCACGTCTCGTTCCCTGGGACTGGCTCCTGCTACAGGGGATGAATGCCACTTTATCCCCCATCTTCCTCTGGGAAAGCCCTAGGCCAGCGCTCAGCTGATGACTTGTCTCTTTACAGCCCTCTTAGCCACCCCGGAGAGAGCTGCTGAACCTGTGGGTGTTTGTTGGTTCACACAGAAAATCGGTTCCTTGAGAAAGCCTGCGTGTTTTTGACTCTCTGTCCATTCTCCTCCCTCTGCTGTCTTCTTTCTGAAAATGCCCCCAGTCCCTTGTGTCAACCCCACTTTTAGCTGTAGAACTGCCCAGTATCTGGGGCTCACCAGGCTCTGTCTGGCCCTGGGCGATGACACTGTCAAAGCCAGGGGGTGGACTCTTCAAGCTGGGATCATCCGTGGTGATGCGGTGCTCTTTGCCGAGGGCCACCTCGCTCAGGAACATGTAGCCCACCTGGTTGCCCTCACAGGACATGGGAGTAACTAGAGGAAGCAGAGGCTCAGTGGCAGGAGGGAGCAGCTCAGGCTCCCAACCCCATCTCCCCTGCAGTCCAAGGAAGCACTTGTCATCTTCCAGCATGTCTCATCCTGGCCTGCTCCCTCCCATGACAGCTGCCACCCTGTCACTTGTCACTCCCCCTACCCCTTAACCCCACCCTCAACCCCGCACACAGGCTCTCAGCTAAGGAGTCAGCAATGGCATACAGGCCTGGGAGCTGGGAAGGAGCCACTCTCCTTGGCCTACTCTCTTCACTCTGTCACTGGCATCCCTCAGGTCCTACCTTGGACTCTTTGGATTGAGGCCCCACAGCCAGTCTTTCTTGGAATACTCTGTCCTCTAGGCAGGCCTCTTGGTTCACCAAGAACTTCAGCTCCATTTCTTTTTTGTTAGACCCTCCCTTGTCTTTTTGGACTGGTAAGTGATGGCGCTGTCTAGTGTTTTGGTCAGCCAGGGCTGATAAGGTCACTAAAGTGAGGACACTCTAACCATGAACTTGGAAGTCACTGGAGACCCCTTTGACCCTTTTCCACATGCTACCGTGCTACCTTATACACCAAGCTCATGGGTTCTGTCCTCTCACTTCTGTAGCCTTGGGGCCAGAGCCAGTGCCATAGAGAGAGGGAGAGAGAGGCAGAGCCATCGAGACAGACAGACGACAGACAGACAGACAGATACACACACACACTGGCACACAGATCCCAGCCCCCACTCCTCTGCCAATCTCTCCCCTGCTCCAGCCACTGAGATTCATTGGTCGGTACAGCCACCTGGGCTCTCCGTGGCTTGTTGGAGAAAGTTCCCTTGATGGTCCCATCTCCCTGCCTCTCTTCACCTGACACTGCTGGGAACTTCCACACAGTACAGGCTAGCGAGGCCTTCGCCCCTCCCTGTCAAGATTTCTCTTTTACTCCTCAGAGTCGGTTTGCTGCTCTAGTCCCATCTGTCTCCCCTCTTCCAGGATGGCACATCCTCAACTGCCAGGTGCTTCTTCGGAGCCCCTGAGCCCTGGGACACCTCACTGAGTGCTCTGGTCAGTACTGCTTTCAGGATTCATCCCCTAGGTCTCAGCCCAGTCCATCTTGGTGGCTCACCCTGACCCAGGTCTTGACCCCGGGGCACCTTACCATAACTAGCTGACTTGCTGTTCTCCGAGGCAAAATAGATACCCTTGCCAACACGACCACCTGAGTGTGGCATGATTCGAAGCCCACTGGTGAGGATGGCCGCCACCACAGCCACATTGGTGCCATGCCACAGCAGCTTCCGATTGCACAGTTCGGCATGGGCCAGGAACCTGTCTCTCTGAGTGGGTGAAAGGTAGAAATGGTAGCAACATGCCATGTGAGGGTTCAAGTGTCCCTCCCTCCTCTTGGGTAGTGTGACCAAAGCATATGGCCCCACAGTTCACTGGCACACAGTGCACCTGGTGGAAACTGGTCAGAGTTGGAAGCCAGTTTAGCAAGAAGCAGAGAAGTAAATGTAATCTCCCTATGGGTCACTCTGGGTGGTGATATAAGGGCTGAATCTTCCTCACCTCCCCTTCTCTGTTTACTTTCCAAACATGCTGCAGAGCTGGGCATCTGTAGCTGTTGCTGGTCTGTTCCAGATAGGTCTGTATTGCCTGTGGATAACAGAGCCTGATGGCCAAGAATGGAGGACTTGTAGATTAGTGCCCTGTGGTCCTCCCACTCCAGCGCTCTCCTTAGGCACACAGGAGAGAATGCTGGGAGTCAGGGCTCCGTGGTTATCTCAAGGGCAGGTGGGCAGAGCTCACCTTGTACTCGGGGGCCCCAGAGTCCAGCAGATGAAGCTGACACCTGAGGAGCTGATAGTAGCGGTCCAATTGGTGTGGCTCCTCTTCTGCTTTCTCATCCTCCTCAGGGGCTGCCTGCAAGGTCTGGGCCAGCTCGATGTCTGCTAGCACCTAAGATAACAGGCCCTGAGCTTGTCTTCCCCATGGACTCCCCCCCCCCCCGCTTCTCCCATTTGACAGACACCCCACCTCTCTGTCCCCACTCCATCTCTCTATCTGGCTTTCCCTCCCCTGGCTCTCAGCCTGTCCACTGCAGCCTGTCCCTATGGGCCCCATGACCATCTGCTCCTCTCATCTTTGCCCAGTCTGTCTGGTCTCCTCAGGGCCCTCCAGACCTCACCAGCAGCATGTCCTTCTTGGCCTGAAGAATCTCAGGGGAATTGATGGGCAGAGGACGTCTGCGGCCGAAGTTGTGTGGGATGACGGTGTAGAAGTGGGAGGACAGTTCCTCTAGGCTCTGGCTACCACCTGTGGGGTGTGTTATGGCCTCCTCTAGAGCTTCCAGGGCCTCAAAGCCCCGTGCAATCTGCTGCTTGCTCAACTTTCCCAGGGGCATCTTCTTCACATCTGAAGGATGAAGCGATGGACTCAGCCCTGGTAGCCTCTGATATCAGGGCCCTGCCACCCTGCTCAGAGCTCCTCCTCACCCAGGTCCATGAGCCTCATCGCGTCCTTGAACATCTCTTCGCTGAAGATGTTGGTGATAAGCTTCTGAGTGGTGGGGTCTAGGGAGCAGGGCTTAACCACAGTCCTCACAGGACCTCCGTCCACCTGGTAAGAGAAGGCCTGGGTGGGCAGGAGCATTTAGGCAAGAGACCCACAAAGAAGCAGCGAAGGACCTTAGAAATGGCCCAGGCTGAGGCCAGAGAGGGAGGCTGGTACTTAAGGGAATGCTGTCAGGAAGTCAGTCCCTTCCATCTGCTTCCTACTGCCCCTCCCTCCTCACCATCACTACAGCCTCTTGGGTCTCGCCTTCTCCCTGCGTCTCTATAAGTGTGTACTTGTTGGGATGGGCCACAAAGTGGTCTCGCTCCTCCCATTTGTTCTTAGTCTTCTCCCAGAATTTCTTCATAAAGTCCTTCTTTGCATCTTCCAGGCCGGCGAAGTCATTCATCTTGCTCTGGCCCACCTCTCCCTGCAAGTGATAACTTTCAGGGGTGTGCCCATCAAAAATGTTTGCTGGTCTCTGGGCTGGGCTGGTTGCCTCGCCTCGGAGCAGCTGAAGGTGAAGTGGGACAGTCAGCAGCCATGGCCCTTTGGGCACCCTTGAAGTGTGCACAGAGGCAGGGAAGGTGGGGAAGAGTCCAGGGTGGCATAATGTTGGCGGGTCACTTACCACCCGGCCCCAGCGATTCCAGCAGAAGAAGCGGCCTCCCTCCTCCAGCAGCTGGATGATGTAGAACTTATTATTGTTGTTGCCAATGTTGGTCTGGTTCAGGGTACAGTTATATTCCTCGTGGACCTGTGTGGGTGTGAGCCCAGAAGGCAGCTTGACTGGGCATGGGCTGGGTGTGCACACTGGGAGACATCAGAGGGAGCCCCCCCACTCCCGTTTTGGTACTTGATGACCCTGCCCTTGAGGATGAAGTCTGACTGGATGTGATGAAGCCCTGCTGTGGGCCGGGGAATCTGGAGAAGATACAGCCACTTCCAGGTTTGAGGAAATAAATAAATAAATAAATAAATAAATAAATAAATAAATAAATAAATGACCTGGCTCTGCCCCATGGGCTGAGTTGAGAGAACACCCAAACTTGGGAAAGTGAAACTGAGACAGATTCCTTCCTGGAGTGTCATGGGAAAGGCAACGACACCCTAGTGTCTGATGGCCAGACGTGACATGAACTTGGACCTGATGGAATTCAGCCACTTTTGTGGTCTTGAGGAGACACTAAACAACCTCCAGCTTCCTCAAGAGACACTGAGCTGCTGGGCTAGAACAGAGAACCCAAGGAGGAGAAGGTTGTGGTCTGAACATGGGTGCAGCTCACCTGGATTCCAGGGTTACGGCTGAGTGGACATTTGGGATCCACCTGGATGATGCGCTTATCTGCAGGAGCTGCTCTGAGAGCCTGGGCAGTGGACCGGAAGCTGTCCTCCTCTCCTGTCTCCTGTTTCAACCTCTTCTTGGATGCCTCAGTCTGCACTGAAGACTTTCGTTTTGGAGCCATGGCTGTCTTGGGGTAAGGGGTAGAGTGTCCAGGTTTGCCTTTTAGGGAGCTGGCCTCCTCCTACTTCTTGCTACACAAATCCCCATTTCCAAAACCGTACTTTGTACCTCCCCAGGTTAGAACCTGTCCAATCTAGCCACCCCGGGGCTAGGAAGAAGTTGGCTCCTTACCCTCTCCAGCTGTGCCGTCCAGTGTGCTCTGAGGTGGTAGGAAAAGTGAAAGAAGCCTCACCCCTCCTACTTCTGGGCACCTCCCTTTCTAGACTATTTCCTCCTGCTGTCAGTCACTGTGGCGCTAGCAAGGCTGCTGGGCTGAATCATCTGAGATAGAGGGGAAGGAGGGCAAGGCTCTACAACCAGCCCTTCTGCAGCCTGATCTACCTCTCTAGAGCTTAGGACTGAGTGGCGTAGAAACCTCTTGCTAACGGTCCAGAGTTCTGGGGTGCCAGCCAAGGTTTCTGATAAGTGGCCTTCAGCTGCTAGAGATCAAAAGCTACTTTAACCCACCCTCCCCTACCCCGCCGAAGACTGCAGGGCAGGGCCACAGGAAACTCACCCAAAAGAAACAGGACCCTGGGAAGAGGTGGCTGTCCCCCAGCCTGGTGTCAGGAATGCTGAGTGCGCCTCCTAAGAAACAAGTTTCAAGTCTGGGCTCCTATCTAGGTTCTCCTTTCGTGAACCTTCCGCTTGTCTTTGGTAGGGCTTTCCCAGCAACCACCACAAGAGTGGAAAGAGTTTGGGGGTGGTGTAGAATTCCTGTCATTTGGCCAGTAGTGGGTGAGTCAGAGGCTGGTGACCCAACCCACAGATGAGAGGACACCAATCTAGACACACTTAAAGCCGCAGGGACTGACATGCTCTTCATGCAGCTTTGACTAGGCGCACGTAGTACGTATCCGTTATTTGTAAGGTGACTTTGGAAACTGCTTCCTTCTCTCCAGAGCTGCCTGGATTCCATTCCATGTGTTTTAGAGCTTGGTTAGGTTTGCCTTGTCCCGTGGCAGACGGGGGGGAAAAAAGAATCACTCTGAACCAAGAACTCCACCCCTCTGGCTCTCCCTAGTGGCCACACAAGCACAAGGAATGCCCTCTTGGCCCCGCCCCTTCCTGGAAGTCAAGTGGCTGCAGTGCGCAAGCGCCACTGGCCTAAGCCGGAAACAGGAGAGTTGCTTCTTACTCCCGCTTTGCGCTGGAGCTTATAGGAGCCCTTAGAGGCGTGGTCAACTGCATAGCTCCAATAGGCGATTGGAGGCGTGGCAGGATCTTCTAAGGGGCCCAATGGCGCCGTGGAAGGCGGGGCGCGCCGCGCCGTGGGAACCTATCAGAGCTCCGGGTCTTGCCATGCGGCTGGGGTTTGGGAGCCATGTGAGTTCTTCCGCAGCCGCAGCGGTACCTGGATGAGCAGCATGTCGGCCGCTGGGGCGACTCGTAAGCGGGCAAAGCCAGCCCCTGGGTCCGGGGCTGCTGCTGGGGCCGGCAAGAGGCGGCTAAAGGTGAGCATGGCATTTCCTTGGGCGCGACCGGTCTCGCTCCTGGGACAGCCATCATTCCATCCCAGGGCCCCCATCGGGGCGCAGAGCTTCTCCCAGAGCCCCATCCCGAGGCAGCACCGATCTCTTCACCCGCCGAATCCTGCCTTTCTCAGTCCTGGGGCTCCTGACCAAGAAAGGATCATATCATTTCCAGGTCGACTCTGCTGGGGACAGAGGCAAGTCCAAGGGTGGCGGCAAAATGAATGAAGAGATTTCCAGCGATTCTGAGAGCGAGAGGTGAGCTGTTTTCATTCGAGTGAAAGGGTAAACGGAGGCTCATGGTGACCAGACTACTCAGTGAGACTGTTGTCAGACCTGGGTGGAGAATTCGGGACTGCCTTTGGCTTGAGGTCATTGGTCCGGCAGTGGGATGTCTTGTATTTCTGATGTGTCTATGGGGAGGACCCTGGACCCTTGTGGGAAAGCTTTAGACCCTCCCGCCCCATGACAAGGAGGCAGGCACAGGGCTGGATTGATTAAGAGGCAAGGGGAGAAGGGTTCAGAAAATTTCATTCTATTTCCACACAGTATCACAATTACTGGTCCCCTTGGTCTCCTTTTTGAGGTGAGGTCTCTGCTGTATTGCCCAAGATGACCTTAACCTTCTGGGTTCAAATGATCGTACAGTTTAAAGTTTCTAAATAGTTAAAACTATAGAGTGTATCATCACGTATCTAGCCTTTCTAACATTAGAGAACTGGTTTCATTGTTCAGGACACAGGTGAGCAGGCAAGTGGAGAGAGGTGTTGTAGGGAGGTGTGTATCTTTTTGGTTTTTAGAGACAGGATTTCTCTGTGTAGCCACAGCTGTCCTGGAACTCACAGAGATCCACCTGCCTCTGCCTCCCAATCGCTGGGAATAAAAGCGTGTGCCACTACTGCGGGTAGGAGTTGTGCATCTTGAAGGCATATGTTCTGGAACAGAAGGAGCATTTTTAAAAGTAGAGCCTGGAGAGATGAGGAGTGTCATGGAGGAGTAGAGAGGGTATTCAGGGATCAGAGACAAGTCTGGGGTGTAAGTATGTGAGATGGGAAGGTAGAAAAGATACAAGGGCAAGGTGATAGGTGTAAATAGAATTGGAGAGGTTTGAACAGTCCCTCATTTCAGCAGGCGGTGGGGATGGCAACAAGGTTTCAGAGGACTGATACAGGGTATCACCCCTGGGGGTGGAGACTCTCAGTTATGGAATCCATGTAGCCTTGGCTGTCCTGGACTTGATTTGTAGACCAGGCTGGCTTTGAACTCGGAGATCTGCATGCTTTTGTCTCCTGAGTGCTAGGATTAAAGGCCAGGCTAGCACTTCTGCTTCTAAAAGCGAATATGTGCTGCCTTAACTTGCTCATAGAAATGAGCTTTCTTTTTTGAGGCAAGGCTTTCCTGAAACTAGTTACATAGACCAGGCTGGCCTCAAACTCAAAGACATCTACCTTCTTGTGCCTCTAGGACCTGTGCTAAACACTTTGAGGTTCTTGTTTTTATTTATATATATGTATGTGTACAGGCGTGAGTTTGCATGCTCTACCCTTGCGCAGATGCCCAGGGAAGACTGAGGACGTTGGGTTCCCTGGAACTGCAGTAACAGTGGTTGTGAGCACCTGATGCAGGTGCTCAGGACTGAACCCAGGTTCTCCACAAGGACAGCAAGAACTCTAATGTGATGAGCACTCTTTCCAGCCCACTTCTAAGTATTTTAAGTTGTATTATGAAATAAATATATTAACTATAGAAGTATCACTCAGTTTTCTTCTATTGATCTTTAATACGGGCAAACTTAAAAATAAATATATGCACACATTAAATTTAGGGCTGAAATAGCTTTTCTTTCAAAAGGTACTTTTTTTTCAAGACAGGGTGTATAGACCTGTGTATAGACCAGGCTGGCCTTGACTGCATCTGCCTCCCAACTGCTGGGCTGTGCCCACCCTGGGCCACCTGACAGGTTTTTAAGGTCCCTTTGGTGGAAATCCTGGGCAAAGGTGCTGCAGAACAGAGCAGCCAGCAGACTGGATGTCTGTGGGCTTGTGATTAGAGGGGTAGGCTGCCCTACGTTCTCTGTCTGAGAGTTCTCAACACCTGCCTCAAGCTCCCAGGAACAGATGAAAGCTGGACTTGCCTTCGAGTGAAGGGAATGTGCTCAGCTGGCCCAGGGACTGGGGCCTAGAAGGGACAGCAAGAAATTCACCAGTACATGTCGAAGTCAATACAGCGTAGGATTCACTTGGAACCCCGTCCTTGCGGTACAAGGAGGATGCTAAGGCAGCAAGCCTAGGACAGCCCCAGCATGTCTGTCTCTGTGTCTCGAGTGGGAGTCATCCTGACATTTGCCTTTTCTGTTCTCTGTGTTGGATTTCCTGTCTTTAGTACCTTGTGCCTTTCTCCTTCAGTTTGGGAAGCTCAGTAGCAGGAAAGGACCAGTTCTCTGTTACTTTGTTAGCCTGACAATGTCTGTCTGGGGAGTTTTAGAGATAGTCTCATTCCAGCTCAGGATGACCTTGAGTCTGTGGCAGTCTCCCTGTCTCAACCTTCCAAATTTGAGGATTTAGGTGTGCCGCTATGCTGGGTTTGACAACTTTTTGGAGGACGATGATTGAACTCAGGACCTTACTCTATCACTGAGCCATACCTGTGGCCATGTCTTCATTTGCCACTGTTTTATCTAGGCACCTCTTCTCTGTCCCAGCCACCTGTTGAACTCAGGGCCTCAAGCATGCTTGGCTTACTCAGCCACTGCGTTAAGGCCTGCCATGGTTTTTACTTCTGATCTTTTGTATACAATCTGGTTTCTCTTAGAAGCTCATGGAACCCTCTCTTTCCCTTCGTGTTGAAAATTTGTGATCATTTCCTGGTGTTGGGGGCCATTGGCTGTTTTCACCTTGTGTTGGACACGGAATGGGACCTTTCAGTTGGTCAAGTCACATCGTTCAGTCTTCTGCATGTGTGTCATTGGCCCTGAGGGGTGCCAGGGGCAAGGCTGGCTTTGAGGAAACAGTCCTAGTGTCCAGAGGAGGGGGACAATCCCCTTAGAGCCCACTCCTTTCCACAGCTTGGCTCCGAAGAAAACAGAAGAGGAGGAGGAGGAAGAGCTGGAGGAGACTGCGCAGGAGAAGAAGCTACGCTTGGCCAAACTCTACCTTGAACAGCTCAGGCAGCAAGGTGAGCTGGGATTCTTGATGAGAGCCAGGGTCTGCCAGAGCCTACCTCCTGTCCCTGTTACAGCCCCCGAGCTAAGCCCAGTCTAACAAAGCCAGGAAGGGATGTCTTCCCTTCTCTCTGCTGAGGCATCAGGAGCTTCCTATAAGATAGGCGCTCGAGGCCCAGCCCTGGGGTAGAGAGCTAGACATGGGATGGAAGGAGGGAAGGGGACCTCAGCCTTGGGTTATGTGGACTGGTCTGACCCTCACAGAGGAGGAGAAGGCTGAAGCCCGTGCATTTGAGGAGGACCAGGTGGCGGGGCGCCTGAAGGAAGATGTGGTGAGTACAGAGGGCACGGTGTGAATGCGTGTGTGTAGGGGGACGTGGCAGGGCCTTCTCCCAGGTCCTCACTCCTCTTTTCTCCTCTCTCTGCAGCTCGAGCAGAGAGGCAGGTTGCAGAAATCGGTGGCAAAGGAGGTGAGTATGCAGGGCACCTGTGTGTATGGTGAGAGAGTCAGTGTTTTCACCTGGGTTGGTGCGCAGCTGGCTTAGAGCTTCAGGCTACTGCAGTCTTTGAGGAATACAGTAGACACTTAGGCAGGTGTGGTCAGGTGAGGAAGGGTCTTATTGTAGCTGTATTTCCTTCTGGCTAGGGTGGGTGGGAAGAGTGGTCCTGGGTGAGAAGTGTCTTTATAGCTCCAACTGCTGTTCCCTCTCTACCCAGATCCAGGCCCCAGCTCCTACCGACATTCGAGTTTTGCGGGGCCACCAGCTCTCCATCACGTGTCTGGTTATCACACCTGATGACCAAGCCATCTTCTCTGCCGCCAAAGACTGCACCATCATTAAGTGTGAGTGAGACCGTGAGGGTGTGTGTCTGAGGGACAGCCCGGATGGTGGGAGCCTCTGGAAGGAGCTTTGTGAGCGACAGTGGAAGCTTCTGAGCTCCCTGGGGCAAAGACAGGATGATGATGGGAACTGAGGCTTCAGACAGGCAATTGGAGTAGAAGGTTTTGAGGTTCTGCACTGAATGGTGTGGAGCCCTCCACACCTGAGCATAGTCTTCACCTTCCTACGTCCGAGGAACAAATCGTGCCAGCAGTCCCAGTGCTCTTTTTTGTTTGTTTTGTTTTGTTTTGAGACAGGGTTTCTCTGTGTGTAGCCTTGGCTGTTCTGGACTCTGTAGACCAGGCTGGCCTTGAACTCACAGAGATACCCCTGCCTCTGCCTCCCCAGTGCTGGCTTCCAATGCACTTTTTTTTTAAATTCCATATTCTGTTTCTTCTTATGCACTTTTTTTAAATTCCATTTTCTTCCTCCTCCTCCTTCTCCTTCTGCTTCTCCTTCCTCCTATTCTTTTTTTTAAAATTCTTTCAGTGAAACTTTTTTCACATTTTTACATTGTCATATTCTGAATTGGTATAATTCAAGACCCAGACAATAAATATACGATGTATCGATGAGAACAAGCCCGCTGAGGAGTCAGGAAAGTCTGGAACAGAGGCCAAGGGTCTTGTGCTCACATACAGTTTCCAGAGCCCTGGGAAATGAACCTGGGTGTTTTTTTTTTTGGGGGGGGGGTCACATCCAGGTGGGCTCCCAAGTGCTCATCTTCTTTTGCTTGTGCCTCAGCTTGCTCCACATCCTCTCCAGGGCCACTTTTCCCATGAAGAAAGTGCTGACAGTTTCGGTTATAGCGCGTTCCCTCTCATTCTTCTAATGCTTTTCTTTATCTTGTGTGTGTGGTGTGTGCATAAGCCACAGCTCACACGTAAAGATGTCAGAAGACGACCTGTGGGAGTCGAGAGGGTTCTGGGGATTGAATTTAGGTCCTTGCGCATTGCAAATGGTCTCCAACCAAGCAATGGCTCCACTCTCCACGGTTCTTCCTCTTTCGGGGGTCATGGCTCCCACTGGGGACTGTTGCCCCCATTTGGCAGATGAGAGCAAAGTGACTTGTGCAGAGGCTAACAGCAGCCTAACGGATCCTCTGACCCAAATGCAGAAGGCCTTCTGTGACCCCTTGTCCATATTGCCCTTTCACACTGAGGGAGGTTGCTAAGCAGCCAGCCGTATCCCCATCTCAGTAACCTCGTCCTCTCTTGGTGGCAGGGAGCGTAGAGAGCGGGCGGAAGCTGCGTGTGATTCCTCGAGCTAAGAAGGGCACCCAGGGGCAGCCTGCAGGCCACAGCAGCCACATCCTCTGCATGGCCATCTCCTCTGATGGCAAGTACCTCGTAAGACTGGGTTGGCTCTGTGGGCAGGTGGGAGGTTTGGGTGTGTGGTGTGCGCCGGTGGCCATTATCTTCATTCCCACAGGCCTCTGGGGACCGTAGCAAGCTCATTCTAATTTGGGAGGCCCAGAGCTGCCAGCACCTATATACCTTCACGGGACACCGGGACGCCGTGTCGGTGAGGCTCCGTGGATATTGACCACGATACCTGCTGAGTGTGCCCGCCTGGTGCTAGGCCCCCGGCTCATCTTCCGGGGACCTCCTCTCTGGGTAGTGTGTGGTGTGTAAAGGACATGAGTGTGTTGAAGAGATGGGGAAGGGTCGAGGGAGACAGGTTCAGCTAACACGGGGGCCTGAGGGGTGGGTAGCTGTTTTGACGGCAGGCAAGGATGTTCCCGGCTCCACATGGGGCCTTGTGTGGTGCTCACAGTGCTTTGGAGGAGCAGGCTCCGGGGTCATGTGACTTCCTTTCAGGGGTGCTACTCTTCTCTGGGCCTGTCCTCTGTTTCCTCTGCTGTAGTCCAGACCCTTCTGCCCCCTCTCCATGCTCTGCAGGGACTGGCCTTCCGGAAAGGCACCCACCAGCTCTACAGCACTTCCCACGACCGCTCTGTGAAGGTGTGGAACGTAGCAGAAAACTCCTATGTGGAGACACTGTGAGTGTGCTCGGGCAGACAGCATGCAGATATGGGTCCCCCGGTAGGCATGAGTTCACACGGGCCCCTCCCTCCCCGCTCCTTTCTTCCCTCCAGGTTCGGGCACCAAGATGCTGTGGCCGCGTTGGATGCGCTCAGCCGAGAGTGCTGTGTGACAGCTGGGGGTCGGGATGGGACTGTGCGTGTGTGGAAGATCCCAGAGGAATCTCAGCTTGTCTTCTATGGCCACCAGTAAGGCAGACTGCTGGGCTGGTTCGGGGCTCTATGGGCTGGTGAGAGGGCCGGACCCTGTCCCTCACAGCCTCTCTTTCTAGGGGTTCCATTGACTGTATCCATTTGATCAACGAGGAGCACATGGTGTCGGGTGCGGATGACGGGTAAGGGTTATCATCTTTCTGAGGTGTCTGACCGCTACAGCTGCCTGTGAGTGCCTGCCAGGCCCTGGACCCTTAACTCATGGAATCCTTTTGGATCAGTGATCTTCTCCACATCCCTCAGCTGCTCTGTGTGCCTGGTCCTCCCTGCTGTGTGCCTTCCGTCCTGCTCTGGCCCCTCAGACCGTCTTCCCCACCCACAGCTCTGTGGCCTTGTGGGGCCTTTCCAAGAAACGGCCACTTGCCCTCCAGCGTGAAGCTCACGGGCTGCATGGGGAGCCGGGCCTGGAGCAGCCCTTCTGGGTATCATCCGTGGCAGCCCTACTCAATACAGACCTTGTGGCCACAGGTGGGTGTTCTGGGAGGTGGGAAAGAGGGGGCACAGAGGGAGTTGGCAGAGGGGTTGCTCACTGACTCTCTGTCCTCCAAGGCTCCCACAATGCCTGCGTGCGGCTTTGGCAGTGTGGAGAGGGCTTCCGGCAGCTTGACCCTCTCTGTGACATCCCCCTGGTAAGTAATCTTTTTGTTTGTTTTTTGAGACAGGGTTTCTCTGTGTAGCTTTGACTGTCCTGGATTCACTTTGTAGACCAGGCTGGCCTCACAGAGATCCGCCTGCCTCTGCCTCCCAGATTGCAGGTGTGTGCCACTGGTCCAGTTCCAGTAAGTAGTCTTAAATGCATAAGCCTGTCTTTGCCAGACTCTGGATCTGCAGGCCCATGGAATGAGCAATTTCGCATCCAGAGGAGGGTCTTCAGGACAAGGCCACTTACTGTCAAAGAGCCTAGCAGGGATTCCCTCTTTGCTCCTTCTTTATTCCCGATCGCCCCCTCTTCTCTGTCTTGTCCTAGCTTCGAGTACCAGGTTGAGAACAGTATGGGCAGAGGGTGGAGACCTGCATTGGGCTTGGCTCTGTATAGTTGGTGCTGTCTTGAGAACCAGGCTGGGCTGTGTGGAATTATCTACGCTGGGGTAACACGTGGGATTGTCTCAGGATATGGATGTTCAGTGCCCTTAATCCTCACCATCTCCCTCTTGTCCGTCACTCCACTCCTTCTGTCTCTGATAGAAGGCCGAGGCCCCAGAAGGAAAGGGTTGGCCCACCTAACCAGGTGCTAGAGGCAGCAGGGGTTTCTGTCAGGCCTTTGCCTGTAAAAGTAGAGATTTTTGTATGCCCCCTCTAGCTCTCAAATAATGAGATGGAAACCTATATAGTTATTAAAACCTAAGGCACTGTAGCTGGGCAGATGCTGAACTGTTCTAACCCAACTATGCTGCCCTGGCTACTTCCTAGATGTTACCTCCCATCTTAGTCTCTCTGGTACCTCCTTGTTCATTCAGCTCCTTCCTGGTGCCTCATCTCTGGTCCCTCCTCAGACCCCTTGGAAGACCTCCCTCCAAGACCTCTTGGCCCTGGAAGTCCTGCCTTAACTCTCCTGCCCAGCTATAGGCTGGCCAGCTCTTTATTAACCAATCAGAAGCTGATCGGAGAACAATTTTTACACAACATTGAGACAGGAGATGCTTCATATAAATAACAATGTCAAAGTGAGACTGTAACCAGATCTCCGGGTACAGAGATCATTATTTGAAAATGCAGTGCACAAAAACATCTTCCAGTTGACTGATGTTGGGAACATCCTGATGTCTTACTGTGTCCCTCTCTCTCAGGTTGGTTTTATCAACAGCCTCAAGTTCTCCAATGCTGGGGACTTCTTGGTGGCAGGAGTGGGACAGGAGCACAGGTACATGATGGGACGTGGGGCTGAGGACAAGGTGGCACTGGCCAGATGGGAATATGAGGGGGGTGGTGTGGGTCTGCCTCAGCTGCTCGTTCACTCCCTACAGGCTTGGCCGATGGTGGAGGATCAAAGAGGCTCGAAACTCAGTCTGCATCATCCCACTGCGCAGGGCCCCTGCACCCCCTGTTGCTGGCTCCTGACACACCCTTATTTAAGTGCTTTCCAGACCCTGCCCTGCCCCCTTTTTATATTAAAGCCTCCATTTTACAGTTTGTTCTTCTGGCTTCTGGGAGGGGGATCGTAATGGCGGTGGGTATGTGGCAGAGAACTGGGAAGGACAGGACTGTAGCAAGCTCTCAGCTGAAAGCTTCTCCCCTCTCCCCCCAGAGGACTGTGTATGGGAACCTCAGCTGGCTCTTGTGTGACCTCATCAGCCAGCTGCTCTCAAGACTCTGGGCTGAAGGGTCAGAGTGTGCTCACCCCTCAGCCAAGAAACTATGGCTTTTCAGTCCCGTGTTAAGGCTCAAGCTGGGGTCTGAGGACCAAACAGAAGACAGCAGAGCCTACCAGTCAGGCTGACCCCACTTCCCTACCTATTCCAGCTTAGGAAGCTGGAAGGGATAGACAGCCCTTGATGTGGGAGTCTGCTGTGCTCGGAGACAAGGTCAGAACCAGGGAAGCAGTTTTCAGTCTGATAGAGCTAGGCAGGGCCCCTGCTGGGGAGAGGTCTCAAAGGAATACTTCTTTTACATATTGGGTGACTCACTCCCGTCACAGGGTGCGACAGTGGATGAAAGGAGAGACCAGGAGGTGGAAGAGTAGGCCTGGTGGTCAGGTGTCCTCCAAGGCTTTTTTGGGGGGTGACACTGAAATCTGAAAAGTGATGGGAGACCCCACCCCTTAGAATATCTTATGCAAGGTCAAGAGATAACCAGTGTTCTGAATCAGTCAGATGACGGGCAGAGGGAATGAGATGGGGAGGCCTTTGAACCCGTGGAAAGCCTGGGGGTTTTAGTCAAGCCATGAGAGGATTGGGAGCTAAGTGACCGATTCCGGCCTGCATTAAAAAGATAGGCAGGCTGAGGAGATGGGTCAGTGGGTGAAGGCACTTGCTGCCAAGCCTGACAGCCTGAGTTTGATCGTTAGGAGAGAACTGACCCCTGAAAGCTGTACTCTGACTTTGCACACGCATGCCATGGCACATGCCATCTTGCTAAACAGACCTAAGAAAGCAGCCATCTGGCTGCAAGCGGGGTGACAAGGAGTGCTTTTTAGGGGTGGGGCATTGGAAGAAGAAGGGAGGCCAGTCAGGAAGCTGTTACAGGTGAGATTAGGGGGTGATGAGGGGATGGCGGCAGAGGCAGGGGCACAGCTCACCCATCTTGTTGACAGATGTGATGGCAGTGGCCGTGGACAACCAGGTGGGGGTGGAGCAGGTTTTTTTTTTATTTTAATATTTTATTTAAATACAGGTGAATAGAATAGCCAGAACGCAGAGTGCTGAGGAAGACTAAGCTGTAGGCAGAGAGCAGGATTCCAGGTCATATGGGAGGGGTGTCCCAGGAGCAACCACGCTACACCTGCTTGGGAGACAGGAAGAAATCAGAAAAAGAGTATGTGTGTAGGTCTGTGACTGAAGTGCCACCTGTGGGTTGCCGTGTGGCTTAACCGTGGTCCTTCCCACCTACTCCCTCCTGCCACTGCCAAACCTCTAAGGCTCCAGTGATCAGCTTTCCCCAGGAGGCGTGTCCATGACGTGGGGTTGAGCATGAGTTCTGACCTATGGCAGAAGAAACGTGGTGGGGCCCAGCTCTCCCACAGGCACTTGCTTGGTCCTGGAGATGAAGGTCTTGTAGCTGGGCTCATCCGGGTGGGGGGAGGGGGAAGCAGCTTCTCCTTGTTGCTCATCCTTGCTCAGTCCTGGTTGAAAGCACTCCCAGGGTGGATGGCTGAGATGGGCTCACAGCCAAAGCGCCTCCCATGTCCTGGGAAGTGAGAGGGAGGGAGAAACCTGACCTTTGATTAGTTTCCAGGCTGTGCCCCTCACCCTACCGCAAACTCTGCCACAAGTGTTTTTTCCTTCCCAGTCTGTACACTCTTGTAAATCTGAAGAATTCCCCCTCATACTCTTCCTTCTACATGGAGGTCGAGCCTTTCTACGGAGACTTTCAAGTCTAGAGTGGATTATTAGAAAACCAGTGAGTACTCAGAGGATTCCATGGATCAGAGCACATACATAGGCACCGACATTGGCTCCTGGAGAAGACAATTTTATCTCTGGCAGCCCCTTCAGCGCTCCCAATTAACGCCACCTGGTCTCCCAGTCCTCGAACTCCAGAGCTGTGTAGCACCTTCATCAGTGACGGCACCTTCTCCAACGGCCATGAGCACAGTCATGAGAATGGTCTATGGCCAGGGAGGGAAGATGCTTTTCTTCTTAAAACCAACCTGCAAAGGTGCAGACCTCAGAGTGAGCTGGAACTTTCACAACATAGTTTCTGAAAACAAGTCAGAGTCCTAGTAGCAGAGGCTACTCAATTCATCTATCTCCATGTGCTTTCAGAAATAAAAGTTGGGCTCATACCTTTCAACATTGTTTTGAAAATTCTGTGAATATTTTATTACTTTTAATTTCTGTGTTTATGTGTTGTAAGTGGTAATTATTTACTACTGGTTTATCTTTTGTTAAAGCTGCTGTTAGTCCTAAACAGCTGTATAACCAAATCACCACACAGAGACTGGGTTTATTTAGTTAACCTAGAACACAATGCTGGGCAGTAGTTACTTGCTCTGAAACCTCCAAGCCCTCATGGTTTCCTAACATTTAGATTTTTACCCATTATACTTGCTTAGGTCTGGTTCATTCTCCACGTAGTGCCAAGATCTCCTCCCAGCTCCTCTCTCCTTGCTCTCCCTTGCTCTTTCTCCTCCTACTCATTTCCTGCCCTCTGGCTCCTCCTCTCTTTCCTGTCCTCTGGCTCCTCCCATTTTTCAACATTGTGGCTAGTTGCTTTATTTTGGCCTGTTTACACAAAGTTGAGACAGGATGCTTCACAATGCAATATCCAAATTGAAACCAGAGAGTGGGGGCCAGAAATCAGAATTTAAATGAACAAGGGTAAGGTGTAAACATTTCAAAAGAACATGTCTCTGGATGTCATGTGAGCACAGTGCCCTTGGAGGCAAAAGGCCAGGAGAGGGCTGGAGTTCTGGGCTGTACTAAGTTACCCAGTGTGGGAGCTGGGACCTGAACTCAGGTTCTTAATTGCTTAGTTATATCTCCAGCTCCTTAGTTTATTTATTATTATTATTATTATTATTATTATTATTATTATTATTATTATTATTTGTGGTGGAGGCTACCCAATTCAAGACAGGGTTTCTCTGCGTAGCAACTCTGGCTATCCTGGAACTCCCTTTGTGGATCCACCTGCCTCTGCCGACGGTTAGAGGCATATGCCACCACTGCCTGATTCCTTGAAAATGTTTTTTAAAAAATAGTTTTTTGGGGGCCTGGAGAGATGGCTTAAAGGTTAAGGGCATTGGCTGCTCTTCCAGAGGACATGAGCTCAATTCTCAGCACCCAAATGGCAGGACACAACTGTCTTAACTCCAGTTCCAGGGGCTCTGACACCCTCACACACACAAGCAGGCAGAACACCAAATTACAAAAATAAATAAATAAAATATTTATGAATTATGGATTATCATGAATTATATTATTATGAATTATAATTAAATTATAATTATAATTAGTTAAGAATTATGAATTCTTCCACATGTCTCTTCTTGCTCGCCTCACATTTCCCACCCAGAATGACACTGAAGTATCTGAATCCCACTAGGCAATTATCCCGCCCAGGACCACATCCCTGTAGGCATCTTGATCATGACCTCAGTGTTTTCTTAGAACATGAAATTTCTACTCGGCTGTATTACTACAGCTCACTGCCAGCGCCAGCTGACCTCTGGTGAGGTGCTTGTGGCAGATGGCAGGAAGGTATGTGAGGGAGAGATTACAGCATCCAGTAGGAAGCCAGATATGCAAGCGTGAACCCTGTGATAGTCTCTGTCTCTATTTGTGTGTGTGTGTGAAAGAACTGTCACAAAGACCTGTATGTTATACTTTCCAAACAGAAGCCAATGCATTCTTCTGTAATTCTACACTCACAACCTGCCCCATCTCCCTCACCTCATTAACCTCACAGTGACACTTCTGTAGCCCCTCCTCTTCACTATACTTCCCCATTCTATATTAAACATATACATTCTGAAAGCACCTCCCAGTGACTCCTGGGATCATGGCACTGGACTCCAGGCCTCATGCTGTCAAGAGGGCTCTTTGGGGGGGGGGGTGGGAAGATCAGCAGCTGCCCATCACTCATTTGCATTCCTGCCATCTTTGAGGGCAGAAGAAAGAGAACACTGAATGCAAAGCTGAGATGGAGCCCAGGCTGGTTCTTGGGGTCTCCTGGGCACTAGTGGGTGGGTCAGTTGTGTCAGCCAGCCCAGCGCCTCTGTCGTTGGTATCATGTTCAGATATGTATATTATGTTCAGATATGTATGCACTCATGTTCAGATACGTATATCATTATGTTCTTAGTTTGCACAAATGTAGTCACAGCGATCCACAGTTTCTTAAAAATGCATCTCAGTAGAATAGGTCAACTCATCATTTTTACTTTTTGAGACTCTAGATTGCTTGACCCCACAGCAATCCTCCTGCCTCAGCCTCCTGAGTGCTGGAATTACAGACATGAACCACCATGTCTGACTTGACTCACTACTTTTTAATATTTATATAGTGTTTGAAGGTATAAGCGGTCTACGGCTGTACCACCCTGAATGTGCTCCATCTTGCCTGAAGGTATAAGCAGACTTCAAACCATTAAATAAACCCTCCATTGATGATTATTCAAAATTACAAATGAAGTGTTATTACCAATGGCTTGTTATACACCTCTACATCAATGGACCAATGGTTCTGATGATTTGGCTTTGAAGCCAGGGCTCTGGGTATTTATTGGTAGAAGAAAAAGAAAAAATAGGCAGCACTCTGTCTTTTCCTTGGAAGGGACTCAACTGCTGCCTGAGTCACAGCTGCCCTTATGACATCATGGGACACTCTCCTCTGCTCTCTGCTCATGCCAGCACTGGAGCAGAACAGACCTGAGGGGATTTGAACCATCTACACCCAATCCATGTGTGAACAATGGTGAGCGAGAGAGGGCAGACACATTATGCTTGTAACGTATGTCTCCACAGATCTCTCATGATGAGGGGACCTTCTGATAGCTCAAGAGTTTGGGAAGCAGCCAGGCTGTGGTGGCACATGCCTTTAATCCCGGCACTTGGGAGGTGGAAGCAGGCAGATTTCTGTGTTCAAGGCCAACCTGGTCTACAGAGCGAGTTCCAGGACAGCCAGGGCAACACAGGAAAATCCTGTCTCAAGGAACCTAGAAAAAAAAAAAAATCTGGGAAGCCCTGGAAGTCAGGAATTTGTGGGTACAAACAGTGAGAGAGGCGGCGGCCCGGCCCCTGGCTTTCCCCATTGCTTAGTGCAGGGTGGGGAGCAGCCGAAGCCTGAAGACCTCAATGCACCTTAATGCAATGTTCCTCAGGAGAAGCAGCAGCCAGTTGGTCTAGCCTCAGGAACAAAGAAGGCAAAGATAGATTTGGTCTTGGTATATTTCTGGCCATTTTTCTTTGCATGGTATAGAGCTCGGACCAGGGACAGATGGTTGGCCCTTATCTTCCTTCTTTCCCATCTCATTTTCAAGCTAAATGGTTCAGAAATGGAAAACAAATAATGTTAGTGTGAAATTGGGAATGCTATAACTGCTCAGACCAAGGGACTGGGGCTGAATCTGGGAGTTTGTGGAATGGAATAGCTAAGATGCAGGGAAGTGGGTTTAGAACTGTGTGTGTGTGTGTGTTTCCGCTTCTGTGTGTGAGTCTGCTTGTCATTTAAGATGAGAAGTGTGACAGTCATGAGGAAGACAAACCAGGCCTGCTAGTGCACACCGGTAATCCCAGCACTGTTGTGGTAATTAAAAATGGCTGTTGGGCTGTGTAATGTTTACTATTAGCCCAAGATTATCACAGTGGTATTATTGAACTCGCTATCACAAATAAGAAGACATGGACATCTGCTAGATTTTATACTTCCCTTATTTACCTTGGGCCGGGCAGATATTTCACCTACGCTGTCTCAATAACCTCACCATCCACCCCCCATCCCCCATCCAATGCCATCTGCCTTCATTCTCATCTGGTCTACCTTCCATCCATAATCCCATAGTACTGGCTTGTATTCTTCATCTGGGCCTTTTCACACCACTATTGGAGTCTTTCTTCTTCACCCATGTGGTTCCTTCTCCATAGTAGCCCATCTTGGCCTCCTCCTTCCTCCTCTCTTGTGGTGATTCTCCTAAACCCAAAGCCTGGGGAACCTTCGCCATGCCTACCCCGTTCTGCCCTGCCCAGGTATAAGCTGCTTAATCAACCAATCAGATATAATGACTTAGGCAGGTTTATACAACAAGGATAGGTTTAGGTGAGCATGTGCTCTTCGGAGCAGGGACAAGATCTTGGGGTCCAGTAACACTCATCAGACCAACCTTCCAACACAGCACTTGGGAGGCTGAGACACTAGGTGAGAGGTTGAGGCTAGCAAGGGCAAAGGGAAGATGAGAGATTGGACTATATGAGTCAGAGGAAACCGAAGAGGAGGCTTCAACAAGAGGGTGGGAGAAGGCCGAGGAAATGGGGTAGAGTCAAGAGAACAAAGGAGAGCAGTTCTCTCGGAGTTTCTAACTGGAAGGCACCTGGTTCTGGTTAGGTGGGCAGGCTCACTAGGACATAACCATTTCCTGTGTATATGGGTCACAGGTTTTGCCCGCAGCCTGCTAACCCAGCCCGTGGGAAAGATGGAATAGTGGAGACTCAAAGAACGAGATGAGCTGCTAGTGGCCTGAAGCCAGACCGTGGCAGTGGCAGGACACTAACCCAATTCTTCTAGTTTCAGTCAGTGTCCTGACCAAGGCGATGAGTGTCACAGGGAAAAGCAGGGGCAGCTGTTGATGGGGAACCAGGTCCTTTCTCTGAGTCTCCTTGTGCTGAGGTGATGATGATATTCACCGGGTATCCCCTCTCTTTTTCCTCGCAAGTCCCAAGAGAACCAGAAACTCCCTGAAGAGACGCCAGTGGTGAAGATCCAAGCTTGGTGGCGCGGCACTCTGGTCCGTCGGGTGCTCTTGCACGCGGCCCTCCGAGCCTGGATCATCCAGTGCTGGTGGCGGCTGTTACTGCCGAGGATTTTGGAGAAGAGGCGGCAGGCCATACTGGATACCTTCCAGCAGGAGCAGTGGGCAGTGGTCAGGTTGCAGTCCTGGGTCCGCATGTGGCGAATCCGCAGGCGCTACTGCCAGATGCTTAAGGCTGTGCGAATCATCCAGACCCACTGGAGGGGCCACGCTTGCACTTCGCGGGGCGTCATCAAGGGCCAGTACCGAATTTCAGCCAGCCAGCTGCATCTTGAGCTGGAGATCTTGCTGGGCTCCGGGCCTTGTATTGTAACTGAATGTATCCCCCTCCCAATAAAGCAGTGAGGCGGTCCTAGGCACAGTTTCTCTGCTTGACAAGTTCCTGGAGAGCGTGATGGGAGACTCTTGGCATTTTGTACACTAGCTCTGAGGAAGCGGCGACCCTGGGTTCTTGTTCGGGATTGGCTTCCACCTGACCCTCAGCTTCTGAGTCTAACCTGACACCCAAACTGGAAGCTGTCAAGGGAGTCCCATGGAATTCTTTTTACTGTTGTCTTTTTTTTTTCTTTTCTTTTCTTTTCTTTTATTTTCTTTTATTTGGTTTGGTTTGGGTTTGGTTTTTCGAGAAGGGTTTCTCTGTGTAGTCCTGGCTGTCCTGGAACTCGCTCTGCAGACTACACTGGCCTCAACCTCAGAGATCTACCTGCCTCTACTCCCCCCGACCCCTCAAGTACCGGGACTAAAGGTGTGTGCCACCACCGCTTGGCCTATTTCTTAACTCTTTAATTCTGAGTCAGAGATAACTTCTGAGTCCCATAATCCAAAACAAATGGGATCTTCCTTGTGTGTGACAAGTCTATGGTTGCTGGCAGTTTCTCTCCTGCATAGACCTGCCCCTTACCCTGCTTGAGCATTGACAGACCCTCTCGCTGACTGTTGACCTCTTTTCACTCCAAGTGGCTCCGGCTTCTGCTCGCTAGAGCCCTGCCTCTGCAGAGACGCTCCTCCTCCAGCCACGTTCTGACTTCCGCAGACCACCGATGCCCTTCCCCAGACCACTGAACATGATTCGCTTCAGCGATGTGTCTGGAGACTGTAGGGTCTAAAAGCCTGCAGGCTCGGGCAGTGCCACCAAGCTAGGCTTGATCACCCCATCTCCAGGATGCCAGTTAAAGGGACAAAGAGCTGTGGAAAGTGGAGGAGATTAATTGAACTTGGCTGCAGTGCAATGAGGAACAAATAAGGCATCCAATGAGTGCAAGTCCTTCTTCGGGGAGCTGAAGTCAGCTTTAGGTTTAAATAGAACTGGGGTGAGGGGCAGGAGGTTCGTATAATTGGGCATGGTCTAGGTGTGGACCCCTTGATCATTGTCTCAGTTCTGATCCTTCTTGGTTGAGAGGGGATGGAGTGGTCCTTAAGGATGATTGCTTGTTTTCCAGGGTACAGCCCTGTTCTCATAGACAACAGGTATTATCTGGTGGTGGTTTGTCTTTGAAGATTGGCAGCTCACGGAGTCAAAGGTGGCTGCATGTTTAGTCTTATCGCTGTGCTGTCAGCCTTGAAGGGGATGAGATGGCTCAGAGAGATATTCCTTTGGCCGTTAACAGTTAACCTGAAGAAGCAACCAGGTGACCTAAAGGGAAGGAGGCAGATGTGAAAGGAAGGCAAACATGCCAGGCTCTTGTCATGTATCTGGTATAGCCTGGATCCTCTGCTGAGCATGCCTCCTTTGGCAGTGCCTTCCCATTAAGGCAGTTGGTATTCTCATTGGCTCTGAGCCATCGTGTGAGTCTTTCCCTATTCCCATAACACCGCCTGACTCAGTAACTTTCATAATTGCTCAGGAAGGGACAGGAGAAAAGAAACAAGAAAAAACAAGAGAAAACTACACATTCAGTTAAGAAGCAGAATCCAAGTCATCTACAGGAAAAAAAAAAAAAAAAAAAAAAGGAATCACTGGCTAAACGTGTGTCAAGGTTTCACCCCAAACCTTGAGAAAACAACAATCCAGAGAAGCTGGGGAATGTCCATCAGACGCTGGACCTCAGTGCTCCACCTTTGGCTGAACTCAGCTCAGTGGTTAAGAGTGTATACTGCTCTCCCCGAGGATGAGCTCAGTCCCCAGCCCATCTCTGATCCCCACAGCCTCCATGAACATTGGCAGTCATGCGCCCCAACATACAATGTGCAGATAACGACAAATAGTAAAAATAAAAATATATATATATATCTCTAATTGTACTTAAAAAAACAGGAAGGAACATTCAGGCAAATGCAGAAAGCAGATGAATTTTATTTGTTTGTTTTGTGTGTGTTTGAGACAGGTCTCACTCTGTAGCCCTGGCTCTCCTGAGTACTCATTATGTAGAGCCAGGCTAGTCTCAAAATCACAGAGATTTGCCTGCCTCTGCTTCCCAGTTGCTGGGTTATAGGCGTGTGCCACCATGGTCAGCAGATCCCAGCTTGAGAATGTGAGGATAGGCCATGCAGGCCATCCAAGTGCAGAGGCAGCAGCCGGTCCAGGGGTTGCTGGGCACTGGCTAGAGCAGGGGCTCTTTGGCTCTTCTTCCCAGAAGCAGCTGACTCTCCATGCTGATGAAGAAGAGGGTCTGTCTCCAGGAGGACCTGTAATTGAGCCCAAGGCCTGGTGTGACACACTCACCCATGACACTGACATTCCATTTCTGTAATCCAGGGAGTCAGTGGCAGGGTCCTCAGTCATCAAAAGGCTAAAACAGAGATGAACACTCAGAAGAGTCACCATGCTTTTTAGGAAGCCATGAACACGGGAAAGCATTGCTAATCCCACAGGAGAAATGGATAGCCCAAAAAGACTTAAAGAGCTGGAGAGATGGCTCAGAGGTTAAGAGCACTGGCTGCTCTTCCAGAGGTCCTGAGTTCAATTCCCAGCACCCACATGGTGGCTCACAACCATCTGTAATGACATCCGGTGCCCTCTTCTGGCATGCAGGCACACATGCAGGCAGAATACTGTATAAATTCTAAAGAAAACCTTAAGCTAATTTAAAAGCTGAGCATAGGGGTGGTGGGACATGTCTCTAAGTCCCCAGGATTTGGGAGGCTGAGGCAGGAGGGTTGTTTGAGCCAACCATGAGTGAGCTATATACTGAGATGTTCTCTCAAAAACAAAACAAAAATCTTCAGAGGATTGTAGGTCAGCAGTAGAGCAAGGCCAGGTGCCTGGATTTGATTTCTAGCAACACACAGACAGACAGAGAGAGACACACACACACACACACACATATTCACACACAGACACAAAGACAGACCCAGACACACAGAATAAATGAAAGGGAAATTTAAAGAATGAAATTAATATCTCCAGTGGATGGAAGAGGTTGCATTAGGCACGAGATAACTATCATCAAAGTGCCATTAGAAAGGAACATGATAGGCCTTTAACTGATGGGATGGATAGCAGAGAGGACCCACCAAGGGCAGATTCATGAGTGAAATATTTGACATGGAAGACCCCCTTGGACTGCAGTCCAAATGGGCAGAGAAACGAGAGATCAGAGAACAAAACAAAACAGAAAAAGCAACGGTGCAGAGGTTCCAGGCCTGGCTGAGTCCCCGAGAAGAGCCAAGATGGAGAGCAGCCCCATTAAAGCATGGACAAGATTTCTAAAGGGACTCACTGTCCTTCAAAAGTTGGAGACACGTGGCACTCCATACTGGTCACAGCACAAGGTCATAAAGAGATAAGCAGGTTACCTGTCTAGGGACCAAGTATCAGGCTGGCCTGGGTGCTCTCAACAGCACTGTGGGGGTGGGGGAAGAGTGTGGGGTGACCCCAGTGCCATGAAAGAGTCAAGGAGCACAGGGCCCCCGAATGTCGCTCAGATAGAACAAAGTGCAGGCCTCATGTAGTTCATCCTAAGACCAGCTGTGTACCTGAAGATGACCTTTGTACTAGTTGGTTTTGGGTGTCAACTTGACAAGCTAGAGTCATAGAGGAAGGAGCCTCCATTGAGGAGATGCCTCCAAGAGATCCAGCCGTAAGGTATTTTTTCAATTAGTGATCAGTGGGGGAGGAGGGCCCAGCCCATGTGAGGTGGTCCTGGATTCTCTAGGAAGGTGGGCTGAGCAAGCCAGCAAGCAGCACCCTCCATAGCCTCTGCATCAGCTCCTGCCTCCAGCTTCCTTCCCTGATTGAGTTCCTGTCTGACTTCCCTTGATGATGAACAGCAGTGTGGAAGCGTAAGCAGAATAAACCCTTTTCTCCCCAACTTTCTTTTTGGTCACAGTGTCTTGTCACAGCAGTAAAGACCCTAACTAAGACAACCTTGCACTCTTAGTCCTTCTGTACTCCCCTTGCACCCCAGTGCTGGGACTACCTGTGCACACCGCCATACCTGGCATCTTGATGTGGGTTCTGGGAATGAAGTTCAGGTCTTCATCCTTTTGCAAGGAAGCATTTGACTTTGTCTCTCTCTCCAGCCCACCTCTGAAAAGTTACCTCTATGTCAAAAGCAAACTCAGGAGCGTGATACAATAAGCATCGATGAACAGATATGACGAAGATTTATTGTCACAACCAAACAAGATTTCACCATATGTAGATTTCTATAAAACAAGAGTGCAGTCTCACAGGGCACCAACACAGGAGGTGGCTGGAAGCAGTGGAGAGCAAGGGGACACTGGGATAAAGCTCCCCTCATCTCCTCATGGAGACAGGGTTTCTCTGTGTAGCCCTGACTGTCCTGGAACTCGATCTGTAGGCCAGGCTGGCCTGGAACTCACAGAGATCCACCTGCCTCTGTCCCCTGAGTGCTGGGATCAAAGGCGTGTGCCACCTCGCTCAGTTTTAAAATTTCCTTAAGTCTCTCCTGAATGTCTCTCTCCTGCTGTGGGATTAGCCATGCTTCCTCACATGTGTGTATGAGCATGTGTGTGCAAGTACCCCCAAAGAGGGACCCCCAGTGCTGTCTCATGTGGGTTCTTTAGAAGAGCATCGAGTGTTCTTAACTACTGAGACACCTCTCTGGACCCAAGCAGACGTATAAAAAATAAATTGCTTCAAGAATATTTTATATCGCTGAAAAATTAGCTAACATAGCTTCCTATCAAGACCAAACAAGGGTAATACAAAAATATGAAATTACCAATATGTAACACAGAAGGAAAAAAGTCAATAAAGTATTAGCAAAACTAATTTAGCAGCATAGACTAAATATTAAGTCTGTATTATATACTGCATGTCCACACATACACCATGACTGAGTAAGCTTAATGTCAGATATGCAATTTCAATATTTGAAAACCAATCATTGTAACTTACTGTAATATTAGAGAACATTCAACTTGTGTGTGTTATGTAATGAAGGCTGAACGCTAATATTTCCTCTCATAATCAATTGCAAAGCTGAATGTGATGATTTACGCCTACAATTCCAGATTTTAGAAGAGGAAGGCAGGAGGATTAAGAGCTCAAGGTCATCTTTAGCTAGGCAACAAGTTCAAGGTCAGCCTGGGCTTCATGAGATTGTTTCAAAAGAGAAACAACAAACCCCCAAAAAAACAGTTAAAAAAAATAAGCATAGAAAATGTTTGTCTTGGACCAGGATGGCACACCCCTTCAAGCCCAACACTCGGGGAGACAGAGGCAGGCAGATCTCCGAATTCAAGGCCAGTCTGGTCTACAGAGTGAGTTCCAGGATAGCTAGGACTCACAAAGAAACCGTCTTGAAAAACAAATTTAAAAAATGCTTGTCTTTAATGAAATATTACCTATTTTACCTTTGACACCCCCCCAAACACAGCTACAGTGTAAAATATTTTGCACTGCCAAACACTGATGTTCATCCATGAACACACTATATTTATTGAGAATATTCACCACTTGGGAGTCAGAGTTCCACTAGAGCCCCCTCTTGATATTTCCCTTAAATGTGTCATCATATCATGGATTATTTCCATCTGAAATGTGGGTGGTTGGTCTTCAGATGCTTGATAAATATATCGAGACATATGGAAACCGCTCTCATATTTGCATGGAAAAACTGACAAACAGTGGCTGCTGGACCTATCATCTGAGCTCTGAATATATTCAGTGCAGATTTGTGTACAAGCGAATGTCTCGATTGTTTCAGCTTTTGGGGGTGCCGGACATACACAGCAGAGCTTGACGTGACTTGGGATTCAAAGTTACTTCTTTCCACCATGACATTGCCAGAGTAGAAATGTTAGCAAAGGCCCCATGGTTTTACTCTCCCCCCGCCCCCGCTTTAAAGATTATTTGTTTGTATCCACATTAGTGCATGCATGTTCTTTGTGAGGGTGTCAGATCCCCTATAATTGGAGTTACAGATGGTTGTGAGCTGCCGTGTGGGTTACTGGAACTGAACCCAGGCTATCTGGAGGAACAGCCAGTACTTTTAACCACCAAGCCACCAAGGTTTTGCTTTCTTTTTTCCACCATGCTTTTACTTTTTGATTTGGGGTTTAATTCATCAAGAAACACAAGGACGTGGGAGGAGAAAAAGATCTTTATTATTATTTTAGCTGATGTGTATGGGGATGGAGCCTGTGTATATATGTCTGCGCCTGGTGCCCACAGAGGCCAGAAGAGGACACTAGATCCTCTGAAACCGGAGTGACAGATGGTTGTGCTTTGCTGTGTGGGTGCCTGGGATTGATCCTGTTCCTCTGGAAGAATAAGTCAGTGCTCTCAACCACTGAGCCATTTCTCCAGCCCCAGAGAAAAAGGCCTGTAAAAGGAAGAAGAGGGGACTAGAATGCCGGTGAAATGAAACCAGAAGGGGTCTTTTGGGAAAGGGATTGGGACCAGCAGGAGTGGGGCAGAGGGATTGGGGTAGTGCAGGAAAATTAACAAGAGCAACCTGGTGTGGTGAATGTCTACAGTCATGTCCTTGGGAGGTGGAGGCAGGAGAATGAGGAATTCAGGGCTAGTCTCAGCCACATAGTGAGTTTGAAAGCAGCCTGGACTACACGAGAGACTCTATCTTAAAGCAAAACACAAACAAGCAAACAGCCTCCCCCACTCCCCCCACCAAAACCAAGGGCAGGACTGGAGCTCAGTCAAAAGAGCACTTGCTCCACAATCATGAAGAACTGAATCCAACCTCTAGCACTCATTCTCATTAAAAAGCCAGGGGTGGTGATCCAGGCTTGGAACTTCAGCACTGGGGCTGTGGAGACAGAAAGATCCTTGGGCCTTAATAGCCAGTTAGCCTAGCTGAACTGGAGAGCTCCAGGCCAATGAGAATCTAAAGACAGAAAAAAAAAAAAAAAAGTGGGGCCTGTGGGATCATGGGTAAAAGTTTGACGACCTGAGTTCCACTCTCTGAACCAAAAAAAGAGCCAAAGGCAGTGGTAAGCATATGCAACCGCAGCCCTCCGGTGGGGAGATGGGAGGCAGACAGGAGAATCTCCTTGAAGCTCATGGGTCAGGTAGCCGAGGGCAGGCAGCATGGTAAAAACAGAGACCATCAAAAAGATGGAAGGTGTTGTCCTCTTACCTCTGACAGGTATGCCTGAACTCACACACACACACACACACACACACACACACACACACCCCTCCACAAAAGAACAGAGTATGTATGGAAACGCCAAAAGGAAACCCATCACTTTTCATATTAATCTTATTTATATACTTTTATAACTTTAAAGATAAGGTTTGTTTATTTTGTTTTATGTGTCTGGATGTTTTGCCTGCATGTGTGTCTGTGCACCACATTCATGGAATGCCCGTGGAAACCAGAAGACTTGTCGGCTCCCCTGGAATTACAGTTGTGGGCTGCCATGTGTGTGCTGGGACCCGAACCTGGGTCCTCTGTTGGGGCAGCCAATGTTTGTTTTGTTTTTTAACTCCCGAGCTATTCCCCAACTCCTTCCCTCATGCTAATTTTTTAAAAAAATTCTTAAAAAACAAACATTGAAAAAGGAAAAGAAATATGAAGGCAGCAGAACACAGCTTCCTCCAGGGCCGGTCAGTGTTTGATGCTGGTAGCTGTAAATGGTTTTTCTCATTCAGAAATTTTGAATCTTTGTTCAGTCAAATTATTCCCACTGATGAGCAAGCCATGGAACCTTGGGGTGGCTGGGCAAGTCGGCTTGCCCAGCTTTGGTTTCTGACACACGTTAGTGGAATTGATGATGGCTAAATCGACGATGCCAGGTAGTTTCCTAGTGATGTACAACACAGAAGATTCCTTGATCTTCTAGAATGTATCTGTTAATGGATACGGTTGGCGTGAGAAGCCATAGGCTTTAAGCACTGCACGATTTTGTTTGTTTGTGGTGCTGAGATCAAATCCCCACAGGCTATGGCAAACATTCTGTGCCCAGGCCTCAGCCCAAGGCTTTCACTTCATAAGCTTGGTCCACTCCCCCCCCTTTTTTGTTCCACTCCTATTTTCATCGTTGTCAGGCTTATCACTTCTAGGAAGAGCCCAGGCTAAGTGGTGCTGAGTTTTTCCCCCTTGACTTCTTCAACAGAGAGTCTCACAGATATTTGTTTCATACTTACTATTTATAGAGACTCACTCTCAATGACTTCAAAGCTGGTGTTTGCCCTGGCAGTGACAACAGCTGCTCCATATTGGCCTGCCTGTCAACGTAAGGGCCAAAGAAAACCACTTGAAAACATTCTCCTTGTTTTGAAATTGACTGTTGATGTCCCCCCCCCCCCCCTCATCAGTGCAGTTCTCTGAGTAGCTATTTTCACCGAAAGGCTAATAACGCCGTTTGTTTTCTCTGGACACATTTCTTCAGCTGCTGCAATCAAGCTGATTTAATTAAGCACACTCCTGGTAACGGCTTTCCTTGTTCCATTAGCAAATGAACAAGTTTGAAAATGCATTTTCTTTGCAATCTCATTTTTACATCTTGGTTTTTGAGAAGTTCTGCTCTGAAGTGATATGGTATTATTTCCAACCTTTATGGTCAACTGTTTTTCTGTGCGCTGGAAAGATGGTGGTTCACCTGCCTGGGTGTCTGAATTACCATGTGCATGCAGTGCCCGTGGAGGCCAGAAGAGGGTGCTCGAATTCCGTAGACTGGACCTACAGATGGTTGTGAGTCCCTGGGGGTGCTAGGAAGTGAACCCAGGCCCTCTCTGGAAGACCAGCCAGTTCCATTTGCTCATTAGTACAGCTGGGACTCCCCTGCCTAGGGAATGGTACTGTCCTAAATTAAGATGGCAGCCAAAGACCCATCTCCGAGGTGATCCTAGGTTCAGTCAAGTTGACAACACTAACATCCACACTGATATATAGTGATGGCTAAAGAAACTCCATTTAATGCCAGGCATCCAAATTGCTAGCCACTAGCCTCTTGTCTCTGACTCCAGTCCCTGGAAGGTAAGTTCCTAGTGATCCCCATCCTACAATGTATAGCTGTGACTACCTACTTGTTATATGACTAGCTGCATTTTTTTTTTCTTCTGTAACTTGCTTACATAAATACCCAAAAATTGTTTTGAGTTGCCGTAACATCTAAACTTGGCAGAACAGACCAGTTTTTGCTTGCTTGTGTAAGTACTGAAAGTCTTTTTATGGTTTTCCCCTTTAAAAATTCCTTCCCTTGTTGGACGGCAGTGGCACATGCCTTTAATCCCAACACTTGTGAGGCAGAGGCAGGTTGATCTCTGTGAGTTTGAGGCCAGCCTGGTCTACAAAGTGAGTTCCAGGACAGTCAGGGCTACACAGAGAAACCCTGTCTTGAAAGAACACACAAACAAACAAACCAACAAACAAACAATTCTTCCCTCAGAGATCGTTCATCCTGCTGGCAGCTATAAATCTATTTACTATAATTAGACTGGTTCTATGGTCTTTACCCAGGGGTCACAAACTCTGTAACAATATAATGTTTTCTTTCTTTCTTTTTTTTTTAATGGGGTGGGGCTATTTCTCAGTAAATTTGGCTAGCCTTAAGCCTACAGGCTACAACCTTCCTTTTTTCCAATAATTAATTTTTATTTAATGTGCATTTCTGCCTTGCCTGTACATTTGTCTGTGTGAGGGCGTCGGATCCTCTGGAACTAGAGTTACAGACAGTTGTGAGTGTCATGTGGGTGCTGGGAACTGAACCCTGGTCCTCTGAAAGAGCAGCCAGTGCTCTTAACCACTGAGGAATCTGTCCAGCCCCAACATGTTTCCTTTCTTAGCTTCTCAAATGCATCATCATGCCTGACCAATACAGAATTATTTTTTAGCACCATTTTAGTGTCATCGCACAATGAGGCCAATATTTTGCTATTATCTTGAAGTGTGACTATCTTTTCTTCTTGGTTTGACCTTTGTTTTTTTTCAGACAAAGTCTCACTATGTAGACCAGGCTGGCCTCGAACACATAGAGATCTACTTGCCTCTGCCTTCTGAGTGCTGGATACTACCATATGGATACTACCTATAAATCAGGTCTAGTCTATCACTGTCTTTGTACATCCTGAGCATGACAGCCTTCTAATAAAACTTTATGAACACAGGCAGACATCTGGATTTTCATTTCCTTTCATTTTTGCAGTCCTGAAGAATGAACTCAGGGTCTCACAGATGACAGGCAAGCACTCAGCCACTGGGCTGTATAGCTCCAGATCTTTTTTATTTTCAGACATAATCTCACTAAATTGCCCAGGTTGGCTTTGAACTTACCACGGAGCCCAGGAAGGCCCTGGCTGTTTGATATATCTGGCTTGAGCCTCCCAAGTGGCTGGGATTATTGGTCGGTGCTGTTGCAGGATATTTGGTCCCATTGTGAACCTTGAGATTGTGAACTGTAACAACATGTTTCTAGTCATGGAGTGACTCAGCCCTGACAAGCACCTTTAATCCAAGAGCTTTCTGTACACGGGATTAAACATAGTTAACCCTAGGTCAAGAGGCAGAGCAAGAAACCAGCTGACAGGGACTGAGCAGAAAGGAGGGACATTGAGAGGAGGGTGTTTAAGACAGCTTGGAGAAGAAGGAGCTTTTTGGCTTTTTCCTTCTGCAACGTGAACTGAGTAAGGAAGGTTTTTCCCCTCTGAGACTTGAGCCGAGTTGGAAGGCCAGCTGGGTGCTTTCTCTGCCTCTGTGGGCTAGCAGGTTTTCACCCGGGTATCTGGTTCCTGAATCTTCACTGGTAAAATCGAACAATTTGGGATTTTTTTTATAACAACACTGAGCCACTAGGCCTAGCTCATTTTTTTTTTTTATTTTTTTGCCTTATGAAATACAATTACTGTTTGTGGTTTTCTAACCACTGAAAAATATGTAAAATCTACTCTTCCTAGGATGCACAGGATCAGGCCATGGGTTAGATCTGATTTATGGATTGTAGCATGTCAGCCCAGCCCTAAGCCAACATGGTGGTCAATCCTTAATAGAATGAAGGTGTCTAGGAGCTAATGTGTGAAAACAGCAGTGGATCATGTGACCTATATTTCCTGTTATTCACTGTAGACTTTTGCCGTCCTCGAAAGCCACTGCAATTTCAAGCTCTGTCTGACAGAAGGCTCCAGATTCTAGGGAGGGAACTTACACATTGGAGTCTAGAGCAAGAATTCCATTAGACTTAAAGCCATGCTATGGTCTGGAAATCAGCCTCCATTTTACCAAGATGTACACGCAATAAAAAAAAAAAAAATGTCACCGTGGCAGCAGAGATAATGAATCTTGAATCTCAGGAGGTGACCTGCTGGAAGGTTATCTTGGATCTTGCTGGGCTGGCTGTCTCCTCTACCTCTGCAGCCCCAGGGTTGCAAATATATGCTCCAGAGCCCACTCACTTTATATAGGTTCTCAGGATCAAACCTCACCCAGCCAGTGCTTTCATAGCTGACCTCTATTCCCAGACCAAAGATACTATTGAAATTTTTTTTTTTATTATTTTATGTGTATGAGTGCCTGCATGTATGTCTGTGCCCATGTGTAGAGTGCTCACGGAAGCCAGGAGAGGGTGTTGGCTTCCCTGGAATTGGTGTTACACGTGGTTATGAGCCATCATGTGGGTACTGGGGATTGAAGCCAGGTGCCCTGGAGGAAAAAAAAAAAATGCCCAGGGCTCTTAGCTGCTGAGCCTTCTCTCCAGCCCCAAAAGCTTTCTGAAGGAGTGAAAACGTACTATGGGAAGCAAGCAGACTGGGTGTGTAAAGAGGAGGGCGATGTGGAGCCTCCCTTCACAGCCAGTGACTCTCCTCACAGCCCCTCTTCACACAGGGAGGGGCTGAGAATACGGGCTGTTGGGAGCCGTCCTGGTGCTTATGTCACAGGTGCCCTTATGACATCATCACGATCATGCCTCTCTCCCCTATCCACTCTTCTCTGCTGGGTCAGAGCTAGAGTGCAGACCGGAGGGTGATGGGAACATCTAGCCCCTAACCATGGGTAATTCATAGAATATAGACCTGATTGGGGGGGGGTGCTCAGCCATGCATTCCTAGTTCAGGGTATTGAATGGTTTATCAGAGAGTCACCTATCCACAGCCCGTGGATAGGCAGCATAGCTATGAGTGTCAAACGTTTGACTACACTTGCTAGGGTTGGGTAAATGTCCCCTAGCACCAGAGGAAGGGATTTCCGAGTGTAGTGGCCCACAGATTTAATCCCAGCACTTGGGGAGGCAGAGGCAGGGAGACCTCTGTGAGTTCAAGAGGAGCGTGAACTGGACAGCCAGAGCTATATAGTGAGATCTTGTCTCAAACAAACAAACAAAGGCCAGAAATGGAGTCTTGTTGACTTAGCACCAGGGGAAACATTTTTACCCTCTCCATTTTCCTTCCAAACACAAGAGAGTTTTAAAATATTATCACAAGGCACAAGTAACACACGTTCCTTGGAAGCTGAGACAGGCAAAGTGCTATAAGTTTGAGGCCAGCCTGGGCTACGTAGCGAGTTCCAGCTCATTAAAGAAAATGAAGAAGCATATTCTAAATATGTTATGTGCGTGTGTGTATGTCTGCAATGGTGTGTGTGCTCACTCAAGTTTAAGCTGTTGATCACGTGGGTGGTCACAGTTCTCCGGTAGGTAGTTGAACAGAAGGCCCTGGATCCCAGGGAGGTGGTCCTGCACAAGTGAATCTTAAAAGCATTTTACTTCTAAATCATGGTGTCTTGCTCTAGACTGACCATGTAGGCCCATGGAACACTGGGTGAGGTAGCTAGGCCAGAGGTGCCCCCGATTTTGAAACAGGCATATGTCCAGACAGCTCAGAGGTCAGATACTGATGTATTCATGCTGATTAACCAGCTTGTACCAGAGGCAGGGCAGCCCGGCTGGTCTCCTGGGCCCTGCCGGGTTCTGCAGCTCCAGGACTTCCCTGATAGAGGAATCAGGATTGCTGTCTGGCACGCTCCGAGCCTCCTAAGTGCCCTAAGCGGTTTGTTCTCTCTTGCAAGGCCCAGCAAAGACTACCACCATGACAGAAACATCCGCAGCTGTCCTCATTCAAGCATGGTGGCGAGGCACGGTGCTGCGACGCTGGCTGCTGTATGTTGCTCTCAATGCGTGGATCATTCAGTCCTGGTGGAGAAAGATACTGGTGAAGACGCGGGAAAGCAGACGGCGGGCGGCCATGGAGCTGTACTCACGAAAGACATGGGCAACCGTAAAACTGCAGTCGTGGTTCCGAATGTGGCGGATCCGCCAGCGGTACTGTCGCTTGCTCAACGCTGTCCGCATCATCCAGGTTTATTGGCGTTGGCATAGTTGTCACACTCGCGGCTGGATCCAGGGCGACTACGAAATCAAAGAAAACCAGCTGAATATTCAGCTTGAAATTTCCCTGGGCTCACAGGCTTGCAAGGTGCACCAATGCATAACCCTACCAATAAAACAGTGACCGGGTCTGCTACCCCCGTGTCCTCGGCTCTCTTCATCAGAAGGCTTTCCCGGTCACACTGGCGCCTGGCACATTGGCTCTGAGGGCCGCCCCTGAGAAGGAGCCTCCAGGGCTGGAGGATAAGTATCTGGGATGGATTAGGGATGTCTGTCTTGCGGAGGGGAGTTAGGCCTTCAGGTTGCCAGGTGGTCTGGTTCCTCGGAGAACACATACATTGTCTCCCATGACACCACAACGTGGAAGCCCGTATTTGGGGGTTTCGTGTTTGCTATACAAATTCAAGATGTACTTGAAAGATCACGGCGAAAATATGGCGCGAACTCGCCGTTTAAAACTGGATCGAAAGGTGCTCACGTCGCCGCAATTGCCGGCGTCCATCTTCACAGCGTTTCCATCTTGCAAAGCTGAAGTTTTCTGCCCAGCAAACAGTAATTCTTGGAGTAATTCTCTCAGCCCTCTTGGCAATTTGTTATCTGCCTGTGTTCCTTCAGCTGGCTTATTTCAGTCCTTCCACATTCATGTGGTAACACGTGTCAAGTGTCCATTTTAAAGGCCGCGCAGCAGTCGGGAGAACGCATACACTGCCTGGGCTCATCTGTTGGCTGTTAACCTGTCACTCTGCCTTCTGGCTATTTGAACAACGTTGCCACGGATTCAGACGGACAAGTAACCGTTTTTCTTCTTTTAAAAAATTTTGTGTCTGGTGTATGCATGTATGTGTGTGTGTATATATGTGTTTGTGTGGTGTAGAATGCATGTGTGTGTGTGTATGTATGTGCGGTGAGTGTGTGTGTGTGTGTGTGTGGTGTTTGCATGTAGTTCACTTAAGTGCACTGTGTAGTTGAGGGTGAACTTGAACCTCTGATCCTCTTTCTGTCTCCATCTCTCCAGTTCTAGGATCACAGGTGTTACATTACCACATTTAGTTGTGGGGTTGTTTGCTTGTTTGCTTGTTTGTTTGTTTGCTTGGTGTTTTTGAGACAGGGTTTCTCTGTGTAGCCTTGGCTGTCCTGGAGTTTTCTGTGTAGACCAGGCTGGCCTCAAATTTCTAGCCATCTACCCGCCTCTGCCACTCACGTGCTGGGATTAATAGTGTGTGCCACCACGGTCTGGTGGTTTGTTTGCTTTTTAAGATCTGTCTCACTGTGTAGCTGGCCTTGAGCCCAGGTCCTCTTGGTATCCATAGGCTTGTTGGTGTCCACACAAAGGAATGGAAAAACCTGAGCGTTTGTGATTACAGGAACTTTATTCATAGATGCCCAAATCTGGAAGCGACCAAGCTGTCCTCGGGTGCAGGAGGGATTGAGCGAACTGTGGTGTGTTGGGTGTTGTGTTAAAGGAAGTGAGCCATGAGAGCACATGGAAGAACTCACACACATATTGCTTAAGGAAAGAAACCAGCCTGAAAGGCTCTGCGCCAGCGATTGGAAGGTGTTTTAGGGGTGGAGGAGGGAAGAGTATGTGGCCCAGGCCGGACGTGACCCTCGATCCTCTAGCCTCTGCCCTCTGGGTGCTGGGATTGCAAGTGTGCACACCTGGGGAGCACATTGGAAGGTTTTTCCTTAGGGAACTTGAACTATTATTCACGATTCCATAACGTTGAGTACATGGCAAATCCAAGAGTGTACACTAAAGGAAGGTACACGCTTTGGGTGACATTGTGGTCAGCTTGTAGGCTTCTTAAACAAATGGGAGGCTGATAATGAGGGAGGCTAGGCATGTATCGGGACAGGGACACCAGGGGGATGGGGGAGGGGAATCTCTGCACTTTCAATTTATTATGCACTTAAAACTGTTCCAAAAAGCTAAAACAAGAACAATAAGAACGACTAAAGCTCTTCTAGGCTGGTGAGGTAGAGGTGGCAGTGGATAGAGCTGCCTGTCACCAAGCCTGGTGACCTGAGCTTGATGTCAGGTTAGTCACTAAACTTTACTGATAGATGACATCATTTCTCTGCTCTCATTCAGCTCGGGGACATTGCCTTTCACTGATTCTGCTGTGCTTTGCTGTTTTATATCAATATTTAAAAAAATTTCACTCTATAGATCTGTATTTAGTATAGTAAGTGATTATGCAAATTTGTCTCTTTCTTTTCCTTCTGTCTTCCCTTCCTCCCTTTTCTCTCCCTTTCTTCTTTCCTCTCTTTGCCCACTTCCTTTCTTTTTAGATAGGGTCTCATGTAGCTCAGGCTAGCCTTTAACTCACTATGTAGCTAAGGATGCCCTTGAACTTCTTGGCCCTGCTGCCTCTATTTCCCAAGTGCTGGAATTACAAGGACTCACCACTCTGGTTTTACGTGGCACGGGGCTTTGTGCACGCTGGTTAAGCGCTCTACCAGTGGAACTAGCCTACTTTCTAAGTCCTTTTCTTTGGGTGGCTTTTCGTTTGAACTTAGATTCTTAAATCTGTAAGCTCAGCCTGTAAATAAGAGCAGTTTTGCTTTCTCTCGTCCTGTCTGTATGCCGTTTGGTTATCTTTATTGACTAGTTGCGTTGTTTAGCACTCCCAGCAACCATGTTGAACGGAAGTTCTGAGAGTTGATGGTGCTGTCTGGCTTTCGGTCTTGCAGGGAAGTGGGGGTGGAGTGGAGCGTGCTGTTACTGGTAGGCTGCTTGTGGGGTTCTCATGGACCCCCTCCCCCTTTATCCAATTTCTAGAATGCCCGAGAATTTTTATCATGAGCAGGTGTTGAATTTGCCAAGTACTTTTTCTGAACTGATTAAAATAGCCACATGTGGACTGATGAATCTCAGTGTTTTTTCCCCCTTGTCTTCTTGAGTTACATTTTGTTTGATCAGGGTATCTAATCACTTTGGTATATTGTTGGGTTTTGATGTGTGGTTTTTGAGTACGATGAGACATTTTATGGCCCAGTTATATGTGACTCAAATACCTGGGATACTCATGGTCCCCAAAGATCAATCTGGGAAGGTGGTTTTGAGTATTGGTCTCTCGCCAGTAAAGACCAACAACTCAGACAACTGTGGGAGAATGAAAGGCAGAAGTGAGTTTTATTAGAGTCACAGGAAAGTGAGAAATTGAGGACAAGTGAGAGACTTTCAAGAGAGCAGTGGGTTTCACAGAGGTAGGGGTCAGGGGTTGGGCCTGGGGGTAGGAGGGAGTGAGGGTAGGGTGAATGGGCTTCCTTCAGAGCTCTCATATAATGTGACAGTTAGTTATATTAGAAGCAGGGATTTGTGAAAGGATGGTGGTGTCTTGGGTTCCTCAAGGGACGAGTGGCTGTGTCCTACCCAGCCCTCTTCAGTGCTCCAGGCACTGCCTTTTTAACCCTTTATCTTTCTTTTGGCCACAGCCTCCAAACCTTCGGGAGCACCTTCCAGATTTCACCGTACTCTCCTCATACTGCGTGCGGAGAGCTAGCCACTGCCTTAGGGTTGAAATGCTAATATTTTCTTGTGGGTTTTTGGCATGTAAGTTCCTGGGAGTGATTGTCCTGTAGTCCCCTTTTTCACCCTACTTCCTGAATGTCCTGGTTTCACTTTGGTATATACTGGCCTCACAAAAGTTGGGTTTTGGCCAGGCAGTGGTGGCACATGCCTTTGATCCTAGCACTCTTGGAGGCAGATGACTGTGAGTTTGAGACCAGCCCTGGTCTACAAAGGTAGTCCAGGACAGCCAAGACTACACAGAGAAACCCTGTCTCAAACAATAAACAAACAGAAAAACGGTTGGTTTCTGTTCTGATTTCTGAATGAAACTGTGTAAAACTGATTTTTAAAATTATTCTTTAAGTGTGTGTGTGCGTTTGCACACACATGCGCACGAGCATGCACGTTTTTGTGGAGGGCAGAGGCTGACACTAGCCCTCTTCCTCAATCCTTTTCCATCTCAGTTTTTTGACTCAGAGTGTCTCCCTAAGCCTAAATGCACCAATTTAGCTAGATCAGCTGCCCGGAATCCCAGGATCCTCCTGTTTCTGCCTTTCCCCGTCTGGGATTTAGGTATGCCCAGCCATGCCTGGCTCTTTTTACATGTGTGCTGGAATCAGACTCAGGCAAGTACTTTATTGGCTGAGCTGTTTTCTCAGCCTCCCCTCATTCCAAATGGCATGCTTTTATTTATGTATTTATGTATTTATGTATTTATTTATTTATTTATGTATGTATGTATGTATGTATGTATGTATGTATGTATTTATTTATTTATATATTTATTTATTTATTTATTATGTTTTAGACTGTGTCTCTGTGTAGCCCTGTCCTGGAGTTCAATCTGTAGACCAGGCTGACCCTGAACTCACAGAGATCCGACTGCCTTTGCCTGGAGTGCTCTGATGGAATTTAAGGGTGCATTTTGCCTGATGTCAAACATAAGATGACAGGAGGACCAGCCTGTGAAGCAACCCCTTCTCCATGCTACCCAACTCTCTTTACATCCCAAGATGTTCTTTTGCTCCTGCTGTTTAACAAACAGCCACCACTCGTACGGACATACAACTCCTGCATATCTCACCCAAATGGAGAATTTTAGTGTTTCTCATTAATCACTGGGATAATTTCACAAGATTTTTGTATGTGGCTACTACATATAGGCAACTGTCTGTAAGTAAACAACTCTAACAAAACAGACCTTAGTTTCCCTTCAAGTCAGGTATCTTTTTTAAACAGTTTGTTTTTAATTCTGTGTCGATGTGTGAGCCTGTGTGAGCCTGTGCATGGATATGTGAGTGCAGGTCAGAGGCGCTGCATCTCCTGGAGTTACAGGCAGTTCCGAGGCAGCTGATGTGGGTTCTTGTCGGGAGCCGCTCCCGCCATTACAAGATGGCGCCGGCTTCCTGCTTCCTGGTTCTTCTTGCCAGCATTTTCGCGCTTCTTGCCTGCGCCGCCCTGCAGTTTACGCATGCGCAGCTTTATGCTAACGAGGGTTTAGGCTGCACTCCAATTGCCAGCCATATGCTTATGAAGACTTAAACAGAGCACCAATTACAGACGGACAGGTCGCGCTGCTGGCTATTTAAGCAGAGCACAACCCGGGGTTTGGGTCCTTCACCATCTGCAAGAAAGAGCTGTTCAATAAACTTGCCGCTGAAGAAATCCTCGGTTGTTGCGTCGTCCTTATCGGCAAAGGCCGCGCGCGACAAGTGGTGCCGAAACCCGGGAACCGCCGAACCCGGAGTGGAGGATCGCTTCGAAGGACCCCGACTGCTCGTCGAGTAAGGATTCAAAGTCAGTGGCGTGAGAACCGCGGTACTTTTCTGCAAGGTATGATTTCTGTGGTCTTGTTGTGTTGTCTGTGCCTTAGTTGTGGGAAACGGGACCATCAAGACAGTCTATCTGAAGCAGAAAAGGGAATTAAGACTGGTAAATCCCCTAAGGATGGGACCAAGGAAGATAAGGCTAAAGCGCTGAAGGCGCGAAAGCTAGTTAAGAAGTTTAAGAAACCAAAACAGACTGGTAGCAAGGAAAAGAAGAAAGCCGCCTCGTCATCGAGCGAGCCGGAGTCTACAGAGAGCGAAAACAGCTCTTCTGAGAATCAACAAACTGATGAGGAGTCAGGGCTCGACCCTGACGAGCAGGCAGAGTTGGATGAGGAAGCAGCTAAATATGAGGAAGGGCGTTACCGCCCGGATCCGCCACCATATGTGGCCTATGCTGGCACTTCCGGGTTCTCCATGCGGAAGTCAGCCACTAAAAAACCCAAATCTGCAGAGACAAAATTTTCCCTGATATCAGAAAAAGAGAGGAAGCGGATTAAAACCGCGTTCCCAATCTGGGAGGACGCTCGGGTAATTAATCAGACCTTATACCCACCTAAAGTATATGAACAAATACCGGTAACAAATCAAAGCTTGGCAGCAGCTGTGCTCTCTGCTCTTATAATCATTAAAGGACCGGATCTTATTTTAATAAGATCCAGGGGAGCTGTGTGTATTTTCCCACAGGACCAAGAAAATCCAATTTGGGTTCCGGCGCAATTGACCCGGGTGGTGAAGCAAGATGAGCCTGACCCTAACTTTGATCCTGATCCTGATGTTAAACGGACTGCTGACGAGCTTGGAGGTGGAGACCCAGGAGATTCCACTAATGACTCTCTGGGACTACCTTATTTGCCAATGTCTATCTTCTGCCTTTTCCTATTTTAAGGAGTGGGTTGGCGTGGGAATATTTGGAGTGTTGCTACTGGCTGGACTGTTTCTCTGTTTTTGGTTGCTCTGCCGTTTTAAGAGACAGCAACATCTTAAAAATGTGGCCATGGTGCGGGCTATGCTGGCTGTGGAACAGGGAGCATCTCCCCAAGTTTGGCTTAACATGCTCAGTCGTTGAGACACTGTCTGAACTAGTAGCACTCCTGAAGGGCACAGGTTCCCATTGCACCAGGATGCTGTTCAAGACAGACTTCTGCACCTCCCAGGGCTCAGGTTCCCATTGCACGGGACTCAAGGTGCAGAGGGTCTCTTACACTGTGTAAACTCCTTGATCGCTGACGCTGTTGGCTCAGCAGGCTGATCAGTAACCTCATGGTGTGTTATTTTTCTGATTGAGATGGCCTTTAATATATATAAAAGGGGGAGATGTCGGGAGCCGCTCCCGCCATTACAAGATGGCGCCTGCTTCCTGGTTCTTCTTGCCAGCATTTTCGCGCTTCTTGCCTGCGCCGCCCTGCAGTTTACGCATGCGCAGCTTTATGCTAACGAGGGTTTAGGCTGCACTCCAATTGCCAGCCATATGCTTATGAAGACTTGAACAGAGCACCAATTACAGACGGACAGGTCGCGCTGCTGGCTATTTAAGCAGAGCACAACCCGGGGTTTGGGTCCTTCACCATCTGCAAGAAAGAGCTGTTCAATAAACTTGCCGCTGAAGAAATCCTTGGTTGTTGCGTCGTCCTTATCGGCAAAGGCCGCGCGCGACAGGTTCTAGGAACTGAGCTTGGCTATGCATCCAAGAGCAGTATGCATCCTTAACCGCTGATGTGGCTCTCCAGCCCAAGTGTCTTACTTAAACTTTTAAAGATACACATATACTTATTTTAAAAAAGATTTATTTATCATCCATAGACTGTTCTGCTTGCTTGTCAGAAGAGGGCACCGGATCTCATTATGGATGGTTGTGAGCCACCATGTGGTTGCTGGGAATTGAACTCAGGACCTCTGGAAGAACAACCAGTGCTCTTAACCTCTGAGCCATCTCTCCAGTCCTTGAACAAACTTCTTTAAAGTGTGTGTGTGTGTGTGTGTGTGTGTGTGTGTGTGTGTGTGTGGTGGGGGCATGATTGAAGGGAAAGCAGGGGGGGCGCAGAGAGAGAAGAGTAGGACCATGTCTTGCTATGAGGAGAAGCAAAGAGCTAGAACAGAATTTAAAAAAAAAATTAAAAAGGATTTTATTTGTATTGTATTATTTTAAAACTTGCGTGAAATCCTGTATTTGTGTCTTTGTGTGAGCGTGCTTTTTATGCGAGTGCTGGTACCCTTCAAGGCCAGAGGTGTTGGATCTCCTGGAGCTGGAGTTACAGGTGGCTTTGAGCAACTGGAAACCCTGCCTTGGGCTTCAGGAAGAGCCGCACGTGCTTTCAACCGCTGGGCCATCTCCCTGGTCACCCCTCTTCCCCCACCTAATTTTTGAGACAGGGCTTCACTCTGTAGGCCAAGGCTAGCCTGAAACTTGCTATGTCGACCAGGCTGGCATTTTACTCTCAGCCATCTGCCAGCCTCTGCCTTCAGGGTGCTGGGGTTTAAAGATGGGAGAGGTAGACACTGCTCATTTGGACAGCTAGGCCCCACATACGGGATCAGCCAGCTTGAGAAGGCAGAAGAGGAATAGAGGGGTTGGCTTGTGATCGAGACAAAGACCTTCTGTTTCACTGGAGAGAAAACAGTGAGTGTGGGGCCAGGTACAGCTGAGATGGAGAACAAGGCGAGAGGAAATTGGTGATTCAACCCGTTCCCGTTTCTTCAATCAAGTGGAGGAGAGAAGAGTAAAACTGGGCATTTGGGGAGGAGAGGTTTTGGATTATTCGACCCATAAAACAGAAATGCAAACAGGAGAGAAAATTTGGAGAATATTCAGTTGGGCTACATAGTCTGGAGTACAGACAGTCTTGCTTGAGCCACACTATAGTTTAGGCAAGGGGGCAGGAAGGTGGGTGGGTTCATCCCCTATGTGTTGAGGGAGGGAGGGGAAGAAGGGATTGGGAGGAAAAAGGATGGAAGAAGGAAGAGAAGCAGCCAGACTGTATAGAGAAGAGATCATAATGAGTATCAGGATCCGAACTGGTTAAAAAAATAAAAAGGCACCACAGGAGCGGTGGCCTGAAAAGCAAGCAGGATCTAGAGTGAAGCCCTTAACACATCTGAGGAGACCCCCCTATCGGTTATTGAGAAGCTGCACCAGAAGGAAAGGAGGAATTAACCAGAGACCAGACTGTGGAACGAGGAAGCTGAGCTGGGGTTCATCACAGGGGTTGATCGTGTCTAGAGCCCTGCTCTCCAGGGCAGTGGCCACTAGCCACAGTGTGGTTAGTTAAAGTTAAAAGCCTTTTTCCTCAGTTGCACTAGGTTTGTTTCCAGGGATTTCCCATACCAGACAGTGCAACCAGAGAAGCTTCTACAAAGCAGTGTTAGTTTAGTATGTCCATGAGAGCAGGATTAAAAAGCTTGAGAGGGGTTAGGGGAAGGGGAGGGAGGGGTGTCAGAGAATGCCCTGTTTGGGCGCGGGAACTGTGAAGAAAGAACTGAGGTGCTGCGTGGCTTTTCTCACGTGTCCTCGGGGTCATCTCCTGTTGAGATGCTCCTGCCCCAGCCAGCACCAAGGCCACACTCCCGTCCTCACTCGGGGCCACGTTGTGAATCCCTCATTAAGACGCTGACATTTCCTTAAGATGCTTCCCGAAGAGGAAACCGAGGCACTCTAGATGCCAGCCAACCCCGACTGCTGACCCCAGAGCCATTCTGTGTGTGCAGAGGTGTGAGGCGTTTTCACAGGAAGCAGCTCACTCGTCTTCAGATCAGTGCTGGGGAGGAAGGAATGGGTCTGGGAACGGAGGTAGACTCGTGGCTGTGTCATAGGTCAGGTCAGATTGGGACCCAGCTGCTGTTTTGATGACTGGATTGGCACGTGACCATTAGCATCCCAAACACACAGGCACAGGAAAACCTCACATTTGTTCTTTGTGAGGGACAACGGGAGTCAGCGAGAGCCGAGTCTGCAGGCTTCCACCAGGCGCGAACGCAAACCCACATGAACCGTTTAGACCTTTATTGGGAACCGATTTCACAGCGTCTCTTCTAGGCAACGCTCAGTGGTCAATGATCTCAATGTGGAACTGAAGGTGGGTGGCCGTGATCACACAGTGACCCCGCAGCAAAGAGCAGGACTGGCAGTTGTGGTATTGCCAGTGGCCCTGGATGATGTAGATAGCATTGAGGACTTGGCAGTACCGCCAGTGGACCCGCCACATCCGAATCAGAGACTGGAGCTTGACCACCGCTCTCTCTTTGCTTGAGAAGTCAATCAGCACTTTCCTCCGCCTCTTCTCCGCGATCCTCCAGAGCGTCGGCCGCCACCAGCACTGAATGATCCAGGCGCTGAGGGCAGAGCGCAACAGGGTCCGGCGCACCAGGGTGCCACGCCACCAGGCCTGGAGCTGGGTGGCCGCTTTTGCTTTGCATTTTGTTGACCCTTTCTAGACAGAGATAAGAGAGATTACACAGGGACCTTCTTGCTACCAACTTCCAGGATCTTCTTGGAAGGGCTCTGCGCCGGCTCTTCCTCAGAGAGTTTGGGGATCTAGCAGAACTCTGACCAGGAGCCAGGAGACCTGTGAGGGACCCTTCTCTGCCACCGTGGACACGCCGCCTCCCTCTCAGTGTCACAGCCCCTCTCCTTTCATCCCCTGTATTTTGGGCTGGCCTTGATGTCCTTCTGGGGAGGAGGATGGCCTGGAGTTTCTGTTCCGCCTGCTCCTGTCTCCCAAGGGCTAGGATTACAGGGGTGTGCCTCCACCCTTGGCCTTTCGCATTCTTCTCTTGCTTACCTCACTGCTGCCCAGATCAAGGGGAAACCAGAGTCACCGGAAGGGTGTGCTGGGGATGAGGGGGCTTTGCTGCTCACCCCAGATCTTTAAGACTCACTGTCTTGGGAACAATGCTTTTGCCTTTTTATTTATTTTTTATTTTTTGTCACTGACTCAAGCCCTAAAACACACCATCTAATTGCTCTCTGCAATAATCATGCGTTTTGGTTTCACGGTAGGGTCTGTAGTACTTCCTGCATGTTCTACAACCAAGCTTCCTGTATTTAGAACATTCTGCTCAGTCCACAGGCCTCGTGTTCTTGACTTCTAGTCTTAAGCAGTTTCTGACTGGGTTGCCCCTCTCTCCCGTCGCACTCTGTCACTATGTCACAGCCGGACTCAGGGCCAGGCTGAGAAGGAGACCTAGGGAAATGAGCAAATATTGACCTGACTCTTGGTCGTTTTAGACTCAGATGTGTATGAGGCTGAATCCCACACCCCCAGGACGTGGATACAAAAGGTCTAGTGTGCTCTTCACTGTGTGGTAGACTCTACTCACTCGGTTCTCTTACCTTTGGCTTCTGATTCTTTTGTATACCTTCATCTTCGTTTTGTCTTACAAGTGCAGTTACACTGCTCCTGCGCTGTCACAAAAATCAGACGAGAAATACATACATGAGTAAAACCATTCTTTCTACGGTTCTGTGCCAAACCACCCGTTGCTTTAGTGTCCTTTTTCCTTAGACCAATGAAGGCCAGGATGATACCCACCCACCCACAGACCCACGCTAAGCACCAGCTAGATCTGGTGATGTCTCTTACACAAAATTTAAGCACCCATAGCCAAACCTTCATCTAGATGGTTCATTCCCCCTAATTTCTCTGCTCCCTGCTGTCTGGTATGAGTGATCAGAGGAAGGAATATAAAATTAAAATAACACAGGGCCAGTCAGACGGCTAAGTGGCTAGAGGCACTTGCATACAGGGCTGGTGATCCGAGATTTATCCCTGAATCCACAAGGTGGCAGTAGAGAGCTGATTCCCCAGCTCTGGCGGCTGTCCTCTGACCACAAGGAGGCAGGAGAGGAGGCAGGCTGTCTCCGGACACCTTGCACACACCCACAACCCCCCCCCCCCCCACTCCACACACACCTGGTATAATAATAGATGAATAAAAATCAAATCGCAAGTTAAAATAATGCAACATAAAAGACAAACAGCAATACAGAAAACTTAAGAATCTATTTTGTCCGATAGTCCCATAGATACTTGATGCAGAATAAAATGCATTGAAAAAGCAGCAGCGCCATCAAAGCAGGCTTTAGAACAAGAGCTACAAAAGCTGTTTCGAAGAAGAAAGCGTTCCTAGTGAGATGGTGCGGAGTTCATCTTTAATCTCAGAATTAGGGAGGCAGAGGCAGGCAGATTTGTGAGTCTCAAGGCCAGCCTGATCTACGTATGGAATTTCTGGACATCCAGGGATGTATAGAGAGAGCCTGTCTCAAAACACAACAGCAAAAAGCATTCCTGTTCCGCACCGGTCACGGAGTTACCGCTAGCCCAAGGCACATCTTGTGTTCATAGCCAACACCTGTGTTTGTTTCCCTCTGCCATGCCACCGGTGAGAGCAGGGGCACAACACCCCAATTTTTAATTAGACAATATATAAACACCTCAGACGCCGGAGAGATGGCTCAGCGATTAAGAGCACTGACTGTTCTTCCGGGCACTTGATCTGACTATTTCCAGCACCCACATGGCAGCTCACAACTGTCTGTAATTCTAAGATTACACCTTCACACAGAAATACATGCAGGCCAAACACCAATGCACGTGAAACAAAACAAAACAAAACAAAATTACAAAAGATTTAGATATCATATTTTCTTTTATAGGCTTGTAGGATCTAGATTTAAAAGCAAGGGTGTGTGAATCCACACGAATGTGTGCATTCACATATGTGGAGGGGCCATGAAACATGAAAGGGGATCATGAGAGGGAAGGAAGAAGTATATACAATTTCATACTGTATCGTTCTCAACAACAAATAAAGCTTTTTATGTTTGGTTGCTGCTTTTTTTTTTTTTTTTTTTTTTTTTTTTTTTTTTTTTTTTTTTTTTTTGTTTTTTTTTTTTTTTTTTTTTTTTTTTTTTTTTTTTTTTTTTTTTTTTGAGGCTCTCTCTACATAGCCCTGCGTGGCCTGGAACTCTCTATGTAGCCCCTGTATGTATGTATCTCTGGAACTCACAGAGATCCACCGGGCATTAAAGCGAATAAAATTTTTGTTTACATATTAATCACTTTGCAGAGCAGCTGAGCCAGGGATCCCCAGTAGCCCCCAGGCCCTTCCTCTTTTGTTTTGTTTTTCAAGACAGGATTTCTCTGTGTAGCCTGGAACTTGGTCTGTAGACCAGGCCGGCTTCGAACTCATAGAGATCTGCCTGCTTCTGCCTCCGTAAGTGGTGGAATTAAGCCAACGTGGCTGGTTGATTTTTTTACTATTTATCTACTCTATAATACTCTTTAAAAACTGTATGAATGCTATTTTTATTGCAAGCAAAGAGAAGTGAGAAATACTCTCAACATCAGTTACACCATGTTTACTGTGAAAACATTTCGTGAAGGGAAGGCATCCCATTCTCATTTGTTCTTGCTGCACAATATACCTCACTAGTCACCGAACTATTTTTTTTTTTTTTTTTTTTTTTACGTAAGGAATTGCTCTTATCATCTCCCTCCTTCCGTTTTTATTTGTGTGTGCAGACGTGAAGTCAGAGGCTGGCTTTAGACAACTTTACCACTCTTACATTTTTGAGTCTCTCCATGCGAGTGAGGTTCATGAACCGGCTAAACAGACCAGCCAACAAGCTCCAGGGGCCCTCCTATCACTAGGGTCACAGATTCACCCCCATGACACCTGTGTGTGTGCTGGTGGCCTAAGCTCTGCTCCCCCAGCTCGAACAGCGAGAGCTTCACCCACTGCGCCATCTCCCAGACCCTGTTTTTTTCTTTCAGGGTGTGTGTGTGTGTGTGTACACTCGTGTGCTGCGTGTGTTTGTACGAGTGAGCGCACACGTGGTCTGTGCCTCCCATTCCACCCTCACTGGAGCTGCAGGCACGCACCACCACAGCTGCCTTTCATTTATGAGAGTTCGGGTCCTCATACGTGTGAGGCAAATGTTGTGAGGCTGAGTTGTCTTCCAGGCCCCAAGGATGAGCTGTCTGTGCTATAGCTACTTTCAAAGAAAATTCAAATGTGGTCTTTGGCATTCTGTGCATTTTCTGACACAGCCGGGAGACTGACAGAAAAGCTGACTCAGGCAGGAAAATCCAAGCCCAAGACTTTACCTTTCTGTTTCATGCACAAAGAGTAACCCAGAAGAAGAGTTTTTTGTTTGTTTGTTTTTGTATAGGTGAAATGCGTATTGTTGTAGATATAATTGTAAAGCTGTATTATATTCTAGAAATGGCCTATGTCATACATTTTTTATCTATGTTATAAATATTTTGTATTGCTAATAGTTTGTTAAAATATTTTTTTCTGCTCCCTAAAAAATATTCAAAAATAAATATAGAGCTGGGCATAGTGGTGCATGCCTCTAATTATGGCACTTGGACTACAGAGTGAGTTCTAGGACAGCCAAGTGAGATCTTATCTCAATAATAATAATAATACAGTCAGACATAGTGACACATGTCTGTAATCTTAGCATATGGGAGGTAGAAGCAGAAAGATCAGGAGTTCAAGGCCATCCCCAACTACATGACAGTCTATCTCAAAATATAAAATAAAATAAAATAAAATAAAATAAAATAAAATAAAATAAAATAAAATAAAATAAAAGTGTTGACACCACATCAGTTAAACGGTTGTAGTTTATTTCCTCAGCAGAGCTATCACTCATTGAGTTTTGATCCAAGTTCAAAGACATTGATCTAGTATAGCAACGTCGTTTTCTGGCCATTCTGGGACACACCGGTAATGAATTAGAGCACCAAACAGACGAAGCTGAATGCTGGGCTACCCTAGTCATGTGGAGATACAGCTCAGGTTATGATTCATATTTTCCAGAAAGCTTAAAAAAAAAAAAGAGTCAGGCATGGTGTTTACGTACCGGTAATGTTAGAATTATGGAGGTAGAGGCAGGAGAACTATAAATTCAAGAGCAGTCTAGGCTACATAGAGAGACCCTATTATAGGGTTTATTTTTAGGTCTCAAAATGGCAGGGAGGGCATGGCAGGACAGCTCAGGTCCTGGCAGGGGGACTGTGTGGTGGAAGCTGCTTGCCCTGTGTGCTGATCAGAGCGCAGAACCCAACAGGAATCAGGAGCCAGGCTAAGACCTTCAAAGGCTCACTCCTATCAACCTACTTCCCCCAGCGAAGACCCACCCCCTAAAGATGCCACAGCCTTTCAAAGAGTTCCACCATCTGAGGAGCAGGCATTCAAAACACGATCCTGTGGCAGACATCTCAAATGGAGCCCATGGCAATTCCCTTTCATATTCCCGTCCAGCTTCGGGCTACACACGAGAGCCTGTTAGGCTGGTTGTGATCCCTCCATAGACTTTAGAAAACTTTTATCTGTAATGGTACCAAGAAACTCAATTGCTCCTTGTTAAATAACATCAATTTTCTTTTTAGCTGTGATGAGATAATTTTAACTGCTCTGTGTGCCTTTTATTGCATCTCTTTCTATTTTTTAAGCTTTATCCAATATTAGAATTCTTTCTCAAGTTCCTAAAATGACATTTCACCCTTAATACAATATTTCTAAAAATGAAAGGTTTTTTTTTAAGTCAACATTTCAAAATATAATGGGAATGTTCTAAGCATTTAAAAAAGGAATCCAACTAAAATACATACAGAACCACAAGAGACTCTGAACAGGCTAGACAAGCTGTGAATGAAGAGGTTGTAGGCACACACTTTCTGATTTTAAGATTCAGACAGGGTTGGGGGAAGAAAATTAAAAGGAGACAAGAGGCCTAAAAAGACATTTTCTTCCAAAGAAAGCATATAGCTGGCCAACAGGTACGTGAAAAGGTAATCAACATCAGCAGCCGTCTGGGAAACAGATCAAAATCACAAGTGAGCCACCACCTGACATCTGTTAGGATGGTTATCATCCAAAAGACAAGGGACAAAAAGTGTAGGCAAGGGTGTCAAGAAAAAATGGGACAGCCATATGGGGAACAATATGGAAGATCCTTAAAAAAAAATAAAAATAGAACTACCGTATGACCCAGAACCAAGCTTCAGGGGACATTTCCAAAGGAAATAAATATCTTGAAGAGACATATCACTCCTATGTACATGGCATATGCCTGCCTGGCTTTGCCTCCCCGGCACCAGGATTACAGGTGTGTGCCACCATACTGATTTTTTTGTGTAGGTGATAGGGATCCAGGCTCAGGCCTCTGTGCCTGCATGTCACACGCTGTCAGAAAGCCTACCCATAAAGCAAAAGAAAATGTTTCACAAGTCATAGATCTGATCGTGTCTAGTATATAACAACTCATAATAAAATTCTGGAGCTCCTGGGTCGAGGCTAAGGAAGCAGCATGGCCCTGGCAGCATCGAGTCTGGGCCTGTACCCTCTCTGCTGGGCCCACCAAAGCCCAGCCCGGAATACCAGCTGAGGACTGCGTAGAGGGCCTAGGCCAGCTGCTGGAAGTGCAGTATGCTCATACAGTTCCTGTATCTTTCTGCAAAGGATTCTGGGTAAGGTGACCTTTAACACATTGATGCTCCAATGTTTTAGAGATCTAAATTATGAAAGATGAACATGCTGGTTTGAGTAAAGGTACCCCATAGACTCATGTATTAGAAGGCTTAGGGAGAGGCACTAATTGAAAGGATGAGGAGGTGTGGCCTTGTTGGAGGAAGTATGTTTACTGGATGTGAGCTTTGGGCTCTCAAAGGCCCATGCCAGGCCCAATGTCTCTCTTTTCCTGCTGCCCGGGAATCCAGATGTAGAACCTGCAGTTTCTCCAGCACCATGTCTGTCTCTGCGGCACGAGGCTCCTCGCCATTAGAATAATGAATAAACTTCTGAAACTGCAAGCAAGCCCCAATTAAATGCTTTCTTCTATGAGAGTTGCTGCAGGGGCTGGAGAAGACAGCTCAGAGGTTAAGAGCACTTGCCTGTCCTTCCAAAGGTTCTGAATTTCAATTCCCAGGAACTACATGGTGGCTCATAACCGTCTATAATAAGATCTGGTGGCCCTCTTCTGACGTGCAGGCACACATGCAGGCAGAGTACTGTATACAGAATAAATAAATAAATAAATAAATCTAAAAAAAAAAAAAAAAAGTTGCCATGGCCACGGTGTCTCTTCATCGCATTAGGACAGTGACCAAGGCAGTGAACATGGAAGATCTGTTTCTTAGGCACTTCCAAATAAGCCAGAACAGCAGTTCATGTACTTGGCAAATGCATACCCAGCAGTTCTCACTGAAGAGGGTCTTTGTTAACCAGAAACCCCGTCAACGTTCTCCTGAGTGCCGCTGCACACAGTGCTGCGCATCCTTGTGGAAATGCGTGCTGTCAGTGTCTTGGTGCGGGGATTCTTGGCGAACTGGAGATGCTCTTCTGTAAGGCCGAGTCAGACAGTACAATCTGGTTCCGAAGTCTGAGAAGTTCCTCGTCTTTACGGTCCTCCTCGCATGCCAATGGGAAAAGTCCTGAGGAATCCTACCGAAAACTCTGACCTGCAAACGGCCATTGCCACGAACACCATCTTCTTCTTTGTTAAACTATTCATGGTTGAATCAGTTTGAGCAGTTTTCTCCCGAGAGAGGGGAAGAGGAAGCCTAAATTATTATCAAAAGAGTGGAAAACCAAACAGGACAGGAGGAGCAAGAGCAGGGTCCAGGGCTGCTATCTAAGGACGGTGCTTCACTGAGAGACTGAAATCCTGAAGTCAGCCCACAGGAGGGAGGAGTCTGACACCCAGGAGGACCTCACAGGCTGACCCTGGCAGGACCACCACCACAGGCTGACCCTGGCAGGAGGACCTCATAGGCTGACCCTGGCAGGACCACCACCACAGGCTGACCCTGGCAGGAGGACCTCACAGGCTGACCCTGGCAGGACCACCACCACAGGCTGACCCTGGCAGGAGGACCTCATAGGCTGACCCTGGCAGAACCACCACCCCAGGCTGACCCGCAGGCTGATGGAGGCTTCTGCTGCCCAGCGGCACCTCCAAAGGCTAATCCCCCTCAGTCCTCTGGTTGTGTCAAGTTTGTGAGTGACACATCCCCACACTGAGAACAGTCTGGAGTGCAGCTTTGCAGCAAGATCCATTCCTTCCTCTTTGCTCCTCCTCTCCTACCTCAGCTTCCCTTGCTGTCTCGTACTGTGTCTGCCTGCTTTTCCCTGCCCCCCCCCCGACTACTGTGACTTTAAGGGAACTCTCACAAGGCCCACCCCTAAATGAAAAGCTATTGGAAATTAATGACAGAGAGGGAGAAATCACTCTTCCTCAGGGATAAGCTTCCTACTCAGTTATCCAGTACTTAGTGCTTAGCCTAAGCACACATACAAGCAACACTAAATGGTCTCAGTAGATTGTATTTATGCATAAATAATGTGTGCATACCTTCCTATATGTTATATGTTATATATTTATGAACATATACTCATAAATATGTATATAACAAATATACACATACATATATGCATGCATAAAAATATATGAAACAAAGAAAAAGTCATGACTTTGAGAAGAAGCAGGGTAGGAAGGACACAGGGAGGGTTGGAGGGAAAAGAGAAGGAAAGAGGGTGTAAACATAATACACATGTCTGAAATTTTAAAAATAGTTTTCATTAAAAAAAAAAAGGGACAAGCTGGGCAGAGTGGTACACACCTTTAATCCCAGCATTCAGGAGGAGTCAGGGCTATAGGCAAGGGCTACACAGAGAAACCTTGCCTCGAAAAACAAAACAGAAAAGTAAAAATCATTCTTAGCGATCTATTTTTCAACTGCCCCCCCTCCCCGAGATAAGGTTTTCCTGTGTAGCCCTGGCTGTTCTGGAACTCACTCTGTAGACCAGGCTGGCCTCAAACTCAGAGATCCACCTGCCTCTGCCCCCCCCCCCCGAAAGGCGTGCACCACCACTGCCTGGCTATGCTCCAAGTTTTTAAAAAGTTTTAAAGTTTATTTTATTGTTAATCATGTGTATATGTAAGTGCAGCTCCAGTGGAGGCCAGAAGAGAGAGTCAGAGTCCTTGGAACTGGGGTAACAACTGGGGTTCTGGGGTTCTGAGCTTCTGGACACGGGCACCAGGCACTAACTCCAGGCTTCTGCAAGAATTGTATATGCTCTTAACCACTGAAAACCTCTCCAGTCCCCCTGTTCTAATGTATATACAACTGGTATGCATTAAGGCTCATTTTCATGTACTGCTGAGGACGGACAGAACCCAGGCTAAGGACGGACAGAACCCAGGGCTTCTCTTGTGCTGGGAATGCCCTCTGTCACTGAGCTGCCTACCCAGCACCTGATTTTTTTTTAAACACTATAACTTGCCAGCTGATGGTGGCACATGTTTTTAATTCCAGCACTCAAGAGTCAGAGGCAGGCAAATCTCTGAGTTCGAGGCCAACCTGGTCTACAGAGTGAGTTCCAGGACAGCTAGGGCTACACAAAGAAACCTTGTCTAGGAAAAAAAACCCAAAACCAAATAAACAAACAAAAAAACACCCCCCAAAAATAAGCAACAACATAAAACCCCTGTGATTTAGTATGCACACTAAGTTTTTTAGAGGCTGTATCATTGAGAAACTTCCAAAAGGGCTAGAGAGATGGCTCAGAGGCTAACACTGACTGTTCTTCCAAAAGTCCTGAGTTCAATTCCCGGCAACCACATGGTAGCTCATAACCATCTAGAGTGAGATATGGTCTTTCTTCTGGGGTGCAGGCAGAACATTGTATAAATAATAAATAAATAAATGTAAAAAAAGAAACTTCCAAAAGAAGAAAAATATTAATTTTTTTCACTTAAGAAATTAACTTTTAAAAACTCGTATACAAAATAGTGGATTTTATGGTGTATTATGGTATTGTTTTTCAGTGTGTGTGTGTGTGTGTGTGTGTGTGTGTGTGTGTGTGTGTGTGTAGAGATTAGAGGACAGTTTGCAGGAATCAGTTCTTTCCTTCCACCATGTGAGTCTTGGGATTAAACTGGGTTGCTGCCAAGCCCCATATTAAGCTATAAAGAACTTTACTGGATCAATTATTAGAATATCATCTTGTTCAGAAAGAATATGAAAAGTGGTACATCCTGGACTCAGGGAAGACTTTATAGCTCTAGGTGAACAGGCCCATGAAAGCATGAAGAACCATCAACTAGTTCCTGCAAATCTCCATATGGACAAGGTATGTAAATCTGGCGGCAGGAAAGGAGATATCTGGACCATCAGTGTTCTGAAGTATGTTAAACATGACACACAGCGGCTCTGTGCAGTTTGTCTTTCCTCAGCACCGGTGGGACCTTCTGCCTTCTGAGGCTTTACACACTGGATTCTCTTCTGCTTCCCTCCACTTTCTCTGCGTTATGGAGAGTTCTTTTCCTTTGCTTCCCCTGACAGCGAGTATCTTAGTTACCCTTCTATTGCCGTGACACAACACCATGACCAAGGCAACTTCCAAAAGAGAGCATTTATTTGGAGAGCTCACTGTTCCAGAGGGTTAGAGTCCATGATCTTCATGGGGAGGAGCCTGGCGGCAGGCAGGCAGGCATGACACTGGAGCAGTAGCCAAGAGCTCACATCTAGTCATTATGCATTCAGTGTCCTGCCTGCATGTATGCCTGTAGGCCAGAAGAGGGCACCAGATCTCATTATAGAGGGTCGCGAGCCATCATGTGCTGGGAATTGAACTCAGGGCCTTTAGAAGAACAGCCAGTGCCCTTAACCTCTGAGCCATCTTTCCAGCCGAGAGCTCATGTCTAATCCACAAGCGTGAGGCAGAGGAAGAGAGCTGACTGGAAAATGTGAAACCTCAAAGCCTTCCCGCAGTGACATACCAACTCCAACAAAGCCACAGCTTCTTATCCTTCCCAAACAGGTCCACCAGCTGGGGACCAAGCATTCAACTATAAGCCTATGGGAGCCATTCTCATCCAAACCACCCTATTGGGTTTGGGAGATCACAGCCTGGCCTCGCTTCCAGTTGGCTCTCTCCTTGTTTCCTGTCTGCGGTGGAAGATGGGGTTTTTCAGCTTCCAGGTCCTGCCACGGCGTCTGCAGTTACTGTCATGCCCCCCCATGCCATGGTAAACTCCTATCCCTATGGAACTGTAAGCCCAAAATAAACTCTTCCATAAGTGACTTTGGGTCATTGTGTTTTTATCACAACAGAAAAGTAACTAATACAGTGACCGTTATTGGGATCTTATTCTATGATATTTTCATCATTCAAAACAAAACCAAAAGTCACCACCAACGAAAACCTGGTAGCAGTCACTTTTTTTTTTTTTTTTTTTTTTTTCCCTGCTGATGCTAGCAGCTACTGGTTTATTTATAACTATAATTTGCCTCTCTTGGGCATTTTATATAAATTTTATATAACTCTGAAATGTGTCTTTTTGTCTTTCACTTAACATGTTTTCAAAGTTAGCTTATGTCATGGAGCTCCTTCTGTTTTCCCCCTGTATTTTCCCTGTCATCTTTCTCCCTGTGTGAATGTGTACGAGTGTGCCATAGTGTGTACATGGAGGTCCGATGACAACTCTTTTCTCTCATTGTTTTTAATGTTTTCTAAGAATGTTAGGCAATCTATTCTGAACATAGCCACTCCCTCACTCCTCCCTGATCCATCCCCCCCTTTTCACCCGACTTAGCTGTTGCCTTCCCCGTCAAGTACAATTTGCGGTGCCAGTGTACTCTGGGATGTGTGGCCTTTGCTGGAGGGTAGTGAACTCACCAGGCTGCCCCTTAGGCTCTCTCCTGAGAGCTGACAATTGCCAGCCGTTCTTTAACTAGGGGTGGGGCTTCACGCCCACCTCCCTTCTGTAGGCTGGAATCTTGTCTAATGCAGGTTTTGTGCACGCTGCCTCAACTGCCTCGCATTCACACGCGCAACTGCACTGCTGTGTGCAGAAACACCTCCGGTCTTATAATCCTTCTGCCCCTTCTTCTGCAACGATCCCTGAACCCTGGGAGGAGAGGCTGTGAAGCAGCAGTCTTATCTAGGGCTAAGCCTTTTTCAGTTTGTTATTCTCTGCGCCTTGCCCAGTTGTGGGTTTCTGTGTTAATTGCTACCTACTGCAAAAAGGAGCTTCTCTGCTGCGGGCTGATAGAGGCACTAGTCTAGAGTTATAACAACGAGCCGTCAGGAGCCAGCTTAATACTATGTCCATTTAGTAGAGTGGTAACGGCAGGTTCTCCTGGAGAGCCTGTGACTCATCTAGCCCCATGTTCGTGGCCCCTGTAATGGCGCCAGTATGGATTTTAACTTCTGGAGTGGGTCTTAAATTCGGTGAGAAAGTGTTCGGTTACTCACGTATTTGTGTACTAGTGGCACCTCTTGACGGGCCAGGCATTGTAGCTCACAGGGTTCAGTTCACAGCCAGGAAAGACTGGTGATTCCTAGTCTCCTCCCAGAACCATGAAAGTTAGGCAGTATGAGCGGTGCCTCCATGGGAGTATCAGCTTGATGTCTCTGGTCTATGACTCAAGGTGTTTGGTGTCTCTAGCAATAGGCTCTTCTTATCCAGTTATGGAGGTAACCAAGAGCACCAGCAATCTCCTGTAATATTTGGGGGTTCATGTGACTCACTTGCCAACAACTTCGAAAGATGTAACACATTCCCAGCGTTGGGCTTTTGCTATCCTGTTGTGCCTAGTAGAGCATTTTCATCCTCTAGTGTGGCCATTCTATTTGAACTCTTCACCTATGTCTATATTTTGGAAAGCTTCTGCAATAGTAGGCTCCCACATGACTTTTTCAAAATGTCTGTAGGGTTGGTTGTCCCTCCTGTATTCTTTCCTCTAAGCTTTCCCCCAGTCTGCCTCCCAGAGAACACTCTGTGAGAGTCACTTCTCTTCTTCCAACATGTGAACTCTGGGACTGGAACTCAGGTCATCAGGCTTAGAGGTAAGTGCCTTTACCCACTGAGCCACATCCCCGGCCACTCCTCATGCCCCCCTTTTTTGACAAGATTTTACCATGTAGCCCAGTTTGTCCTCCCTGACTCAGCCTTGCAAATACTGGCATTATAGGTGCACCATCTCACCACCAGACCACCAGACCACCACACCACCAGACCACCATACCGCCAGACTACCAGACCACCAGACCACCATACTGCCACACCGCCAGACCACCTCACCACCTCACCACCACATCTGGCTTCTGCTTAGCCTTGTGAGGAATTGACAAACTTGTTTCCTCCCATCCAACAAGATTTTTTTTTTTTTTTTTTTTTTTAGCTCATCTGGTGCAGGGAAAAAAAGCAAGATAGAGGACTAAGCTCATTCAAAGGTGGAGAGAGAGACAGGGCCATTAGGATAAAACGGTAGAAAAATGCAGAGGGACAAGAGCATGGATGGTACAGCTGAGAGGGCAACATTGGTTAGGCCTATCTCTGAGGAGCTCTAATTAGACTTTACAAAATATCCGCTTAGTGTATAAGAATATTCGTAAGGGCGAGATAATATATTGTTCCGTTTCTATTTATAACAACCTTGCCGTACAAGCCATAATCTTCTGACTTCTCTTCTAGGAGAGAGAAGACAAGAAAACAACAACAAAGAAATCGGAGGCTATATTATTTCTGTGCTAGGAGGAGGCACTCATAAGTGATTATACCAAGTACTTGGTAGGAGGCAGAGAAACTCTTATCTCATATGTTGCTTTAGCGATGTGAAGCTAAGTTCCTTTTAATTCCAACTTCAAAAAGACAGGGGTGGCCCCAGGCTTGTGTAATGGGATACATGGCTCTGCACAGATATGGAAATCTTGGGCCTCGTTTTCTTGGTTTGGTGGTGCCAGGCCCTATGGAGATGGAGGTGGTCTTCCCCTAGGAGGAAGAAGGAGGACAACCCCCTGGGGCGGGGTGTCCCTGTAGCATGACAATCACTGAGACGCACAAAACCAGGTCAGGTGTTTATTTAGGCCTTGAAGCCAACTCTTTGTTCTGCAGGGCCATTAAATGGATAGGATTTCAATGTGGAACTCTGGCTGCTTGGAGACAACTCCATACTGAACCTGCAAAATGTCATTTTTCTGGAAAATCAGGCTGCTCTCGAGGGCCTGGACCACACAGAGCGTGTTGCATATTTGACTGAAATGGCGACGGCACCGCCACATACGAACCCAGGCCTGGAGCCTGACTGCCGCCTCTTCCTCGATGACATATATCCTCAGCAGGGCTAGCCGCCTCCTGAGGATGTGCCTGTGGAGGATGTTTCGCCACCAGCACTGAATCACCCAGGCACTCAGGGCAGCAAACAGCAGACTTTGCCTCACCAGGAATCCACGCCAAAACGCCTGGATCTTACAGGCTGCTTCGATCCTTTTTTGGTCGTGGTATCGTAGTTCTGAAGGACGGCGATGTTTTGCATGATGGCTCTGTTTTGCACGATGGCGCTGTTTTGCATGATGGCGCTAACCAGGCAAAGGACAGGACGCTCAGTGTGGGGATACACGAGAGATGGGTAGCGTCTTTTGTCTCCACCTCTGTTTCGCTCATGGCTGTGGCCATAGCTGCTCATCTTCTGAGCCATAGTGGCTTCCTCTATAAAGTGAGGTAGGCTTGCATTGTGGTGTTCACAGGGGACCCAGGGAAAGACTTTCTGATCCTGAAGACCTCATGAGGTCCTCATAAGGAAGAACCATTACAGCCCGACTCTCAGTTCTGAACCACGATTCTGCTAGGTGTCACGGGTCCCTAGCTTCTCCCCTCACCTCTCTTCTGCCTCTCTCAGTCATGCCTGTCCATGGCAGCCCTTGTGTACCTTCTCACTTCCCGCTGCTCTGTGACTCACGCTTCTATGTCCTGTGCATAGCTTACTAGGGTAGGGAGGAGATTTAAGGAACAAGAGAGCCATACTGAGCCAACTGAGAATGAAAATGGCGCCTCCATTTCTGCAAACACTGAGGTCAGGGTTAGGGGGACTCTGGTTCATTCACGGTCCTGGGTGGCACCTACCTTCCGTCGTTTCTGTTCCTCAAACAGATCGAGTTCCGAGTCAGAGTCAGACTTCTGCAACTAAAATGGGGAGTCATAGGTAAAAACCAGCACCACTACAAAAATTCCTGAAGCCCAGCTCCCCAGTCATCCCCAGGGCCCCCTAAATTAGTTTGGGACTTCCCTCTGTCAAGTAGCATCCCCCATCCCTAGGTCAGTAAGTCTGACGTCTTACACAACATTGAGAGCCCATGGTAGAGAGCGGGGCCTTAGGTGATCATCCCCTTTTGGTGGCTGCTCCTTCAACTCCGGTAGGCCCAGAATGGCTGATGGGGGAGATGACCATGATGTCATAAGGGCAACTGTGACTCAGAAACCAGATACTTTTCTCCGGTATCACAGGTATTGGATGAAGAAGAGACATCTTTCAATTTCTAGCCGGGGTGCACTAACGTCCTTAGGGACTGAGTCTGTCCTACCCCAAGGATGAACTTGAACTTGGTTTGGCTACTTCAGATCTGTTCTGTCGTTGGCTACTGAGGACAGTAGCTCATGTTGTGACAAGAAGGTACCTGTGCCTCTTACCTCCCTTGCTTTTATTCTCCTATTCTCCAACTTTCCCTTGGGATGGGAAAATCCTCCTTTTAATGGGTGCAGAATGTGTAGGGAGAGTGTCTTCTTCATCTCTTTATTGCTGTGGCAAAATGCCTGGAAAATTTTAAAGGAGGAGGAAAGATTTCTTTTTAAAATTCTCCAATGATGTAATTTGTGTGTGTGAGCGTTTTGCCTGCATGCACGTCTGTGTACCACATGTGCGGCTGGTGCCTGTGAAGGTCAGAAGAAGGCATTGAGTCCCCTGAAACTGGAATTACAGATGTTTGCAAATGCCTCTGTGGATGCTGGGAATCACACCTGATCTTCTTCAAGAGCAGTAAGAACTCTTTACTGTTGAGTAATGTGCTGGCTAGTTTTATGTCAACTGGACACAAGTGACAGTCAATTGAGAAGGGAGCCTCAATTGAGAAGCTGCCTTCATGAGATTAGGCTGTAGGCAAGTCTGTAGGGCACTTTCTTAATAATTGATATGGGAGGGCTCAGCCCATGGCCGGTGGTACCATCCCTGGGCTGGTGGTCTTGGGTTCTACAAGATGTAAAGGTATCTTTATTCACCTGATGTAATTGTCATCTTGGAAACTTACTGCCTCTGTCTGCTAACGTAGGCCTAGTCCTGGAAGCTTATAGCCTCCCTCTGTACAACCTAATCTAGGCCTAGAATGTTCTCAGCCTCTGAGACTTACTGCTGAATAAGCTCACCCTTTCTTGTTCTTTCTGAACTCTGGCTGACTGTTTCAGCTCAGCTGTTTTGGCCCAAAACTCCTCTCTAAGATAATTGATTAAAACTGGCTTCTCTCTCAGCCTCTGACTGAATTTCTCTGCTTGGCCTCAAATTAACTCTAGTAATCTGTTCTGATCGTCTGTCTCCTTTTCCTTCTCTGGCTCATTTTATCTTCACCTTTTGTTCTCTCTTCAACCTGTTGTGATAATCTCTTGTGCTCTGTGTAGAGGTTGTCTTTGTATTATTCAAATGTTGATTTATCAAAAAGCAGCTGAGTACAGGCTGGACTTTGATATTGCTATTTTTATGAGCATCACCTGTTTTGTAAATGTCTCTATCACCTTCTGATTGTTTAATAAAGATCTGAACACTGTATAGCAAAGCAGGAGAGGATAGGCAGGACATCTGACAGAGACAGGAACTCTGGGAAAGAATGAGGTGTGTGTGATTCCCCAGCTATATACAGAGAAAGAAACAGTGCCCCAGGACTGAGAGAATGAGAAGGTAATGGTCCATGTGGCAGAAAGTAGATTAGGATAAACGGGTTAATTTAAGTTAGATCAGCTAATTGGGAACAAGCCTAAACTAAGGCCAAGCTTTCATACTAATAAAAGGTCTCAGTGTCATTACTTGGGTGGCTGGTTGGGTAGAGACAGTCCAGCAACACTGTATAACTGTCCCAGAAAAACTGCCTCCTCTCTCTCTGCCCTGCTTTCTCTTTGGTCGCCCCATTTTCCTTTCTGTTCTCCTGAGAGTTGAGCATATCCTATTCTGTCAAATCTTTTCTCACTTGGCACTTTGTCCGCCTCTCATAATTAGACATCACTTTCAAACATGAGTGCTTCTACAAACTAACTTTACCTTCATTGTTTGGGATTAAAGGTGTGTACTAAGGGCGTGTCTGCATTCTAGCCATATCACACAGACCTAGACAGTCTTTGGATGTGACCAAAGCAGCCATGTTACTGGATTAAAATTCCTCTACAATAAGAAAGCAGGCTGAGCAAATCATGATGAGCAAGGCAGTAAGCAACATTCCCCCTGCCCCATGGCCTCTGCATCAACTCCTGCCTCCATGTTTCTGTAATGTTTGAGTTCCTGTCCTGGCTTTCTTTAATGATGAACTATGATACAGAAGCATAAGCCAACCCTTTCCTCTCCAACTTGCTTTTGGCATGGTGTTCTAGTCATCATAGCAACAATAACCCGAAGACAGAAATTAGTACCAAGATAGTGGTGTATCACTGTGTCAGAACTGATCGTGTTGTTTTGGGGAGGTTGTGAAAGGGCTTTGGAATTTTGGGTAGAAAAGTCATTGAGTGTTGAGAGCTCAATGAGCTGTTCTGTAAGAGCTTGGAAGACAAGAATGTTAGGGGCAATGGAAGCCTGGTTTGTGAAGTTTTGAATTAAGACTGGGTCTGAGGAGTCGGCTGTGTAGCAAGAGACTGTCACCACTGTCACCATTGAAGTGAAACCTTTGCATTACTGGGATGTTTGATGCTGGTTTAGCTGGAGCTGAGAAATGGTGGTGACTAAAAAGAGACCAGTATCACCGAGGTGAGATCTTCTGGGAAGTATTTCTTGAGAGTCGGCATACAAAAGATGTGTTCCAGAGGCAGCCAAGGCTGAACCTCACACTGGCAGCAGAGCTTGGTGGCCTAAGAGTCAACCCAGGAGGTACTGGTTTTGAAGGAATTAAGGGGTTTCAGAGAGCAGCTGAGGGCTCAGCACCATGAGAGGCAAGGATAGGCCATTGGTAAAAGTACAGCTTCAGCAGCAGTTGAAGGCCCAGGACTGAAAGGGTCATGGAGAGAAGTTGAGGCTTGCCGCCATGAAGAGAGCCCAGGAGAGGCTCTTGGGGAAAGTGCAGCCCAGTTGTGCCAGGAGACACCTGTGTTTGGGGTCTGCCAGTACCATGGGGTGACCACCGAGAACAGCAGCAGCAGTGGAGTGGAGCCAGCCAGAGCCTGGAAGACAAATCGTGTGTGCTGCAGAGGGCTGGGGAGCCAGAGAATGTGACCCAAGCCCCTTAGAGGATCCCGAAAGATGGAGAGTGACTCTCAGACATTGGACATTGACTTATTTACACAGCTTCAACTTGGCTTTGCTTTGATTTGATTGTGGCTGTTTCCTGGTTCTTTCCTCTTGAGATAAGAAAATGTTTGTTTTATTTTACAGAACCCCACAGCGGAGAGACTTTAAACCTGTGAAGAGATTTTAGAGTTTTACAGAGACTTTGGATTTAAAAAAGAGAGTTTTGATATTTTAAAGAGACTGAACTTTTAAATATTTGAATTTTTAAAGACTGCGGGACTTTGAAAGTTTGGAACATTTTATATTGTGATGTTCATATTGACATGTGACCTTGAGAAGAAATAAGAGAGGTCGGGGCTTCAACTCTGTTGTGTTTCTGTGTTAAGATGGCAAAGGGTCAATTGTTGCCGGCTGAGTTTTATGTCAATTTGGCACAAGCTATAGTCACTGGAGAGTGGGAAGCTTTAATTGAGAAAATGCCTCCATAAGAGTAGACTGTGCTGGGAGACTGGGAGTTGGTGTGTACAGGGGTGTCACAGCTCCAGAGTGAGGTCCAGGACAGCCAGGGCTACATACAGGGAAACTCTGGAAAAGATGGAAGGAAAAATTGACCTGTAGACAAACTTGTAGGGCACTTTCTTAATGATTGATGGGGAGGGTCCAGCCCATTGTGGGCGGGGCCACCCCTGGGCTAGTGGTCCAGGGTTCTATAAAAAAAGCAGACTGAGCAAGCCATATAGAACAAGCCAGTTAAGCAACGCTCTTTTATGGCCCCTACATCAGCTCCTGCCTCTAGGTTCCTGTCTTGTTTGAGTTCCTGTTCTGACTTCAACGATGAACTGTAATGTGGAAACATAAGCCAAATAAACCCTTCTCTACCTTGCTTTTGGTCATGATGTTTATGACAGCAAGAGAAACCTTAGGACAAGTTTTCTCTCCGGCTTATCTATCTATCTGTCTGTCTGTCTGTCTGTCTGTCTATCTATCTGTCTGTCTATTTTTGGTGGCCTTGAGGATCAAACCCTAGGGTCTTGTGTATGTGAAGCAAGTACTCCTCTATTTGAACTCCATCCCCAGCCCAGGGGAGCAGTTTATTTCGACTTATAATTTCAGAGATTTCAGCCGATGGTCTGCTGCTGCCTTCATTGCTTTGGGGAACTAGTTCTCTCCTTCCACCGAGAGAGTCTGGAGGACCAAACTAGGTCATCAGGTTTGGCAGCAAGAGCCTTTAGTGGCTGAGCCATCTTGTGGGCTCACTCCATCACTTTTGGGCCACTGGAGAAGTGATATAACCTGATAGAAGGATATGGCAGAGTTAAGATCTTACCTCATGGGCTGGAAAAGATGGCTCAGAGGTTAAGAGCACTGACTGCTCTTCCAGAGATCATGAGTTCAATTCCCAGCAACCATATGGTGGCTCATGACCATCTATAATGTGATCTAATGCCCTTTTCTGATGTGCAGGCCTACATGTAGGCAGAGGACTGTATACATAATAAATAAACCTTTAAAGAAAAGAAACTTACCTCATGTCAGCCAGGGAAAGAAAGGGGAGAAGTGGAGGGGGAGAGCTGGGGACAAGATATGCCTTTCAAAGGCATTCCTCCAGTCACTTACTTCTTCCAAGTTGGTCCCACTCCTGAAAGCTATGAACTCATCAGTAGTTTATCCGTTGTTGGAACTGAAACCTTCATGATCCAGTCACCACTCAGCAGCACCGCTGCAAACTTTTTTGATGAATAAAGGGCTCGTGTCCATCTCTCTGAGCAAAATGCACTTAATTATTTACAAGAAACTGCACACTCTTGACGGTTCCAGCATTTTATCTACTATAGTTTTAGATGTGAGCCTAGCCTTTCAAGGCTGAGCCATCTCTCCAGGCCCAGTTCCAGCATTTCTCAAAGGTCCATACTTGTCTCCCACCAAAGGCAAAGCCTAACTGTGAGAGAAAGTAAATCAGGATCTCAGACTTTCAACATGCAGGGTTGCAGACCAAACAGTCCCATTCCTGGGGAGGGGAGCAGGGAACCACCATGGACCGAAGGGACACTGGCTGAAGGATTACAAGGCTGAAACCCAGCAGAGCAAACATTACCCTCCTGTAGTGTGATGTCTGGCATTTGGGGTACATGGTGGCAGATAGCCTCAGAGGGCTTGGGTAGCCTTGCCCTCTACCTCTCTGGCTGCCACCCATATGTCCTGTTCAAGCTGGCAGACTTGCCCCATTCTTGGCGTCTCTGACTTCTGGAGTCTTCATTGCAATTTTGGTTTCACTCCTGAAGCTTCTCACACTGTAGCCTTGAGGTCTGCCCACAAGAATTGCTACCCTGTTTCATGTTGCCTGTCCTCTCATGGCTTTTGTTGTGTTTGTTTTGTTTTGGTTTGGTTTTTTTGAGACAGGGTTTCTCTGTGTAGCCCTGTCTGTCCTGGAACTAGATCTGTAGGTCAGGCTGGACTCAAAGTCAAAGATGCACCTGCCTCTGCCTCCTGAGCGCTTGAATTAAAGGCATGCACCACCGCTGCCCTTTTGTTGTTGTTGTTTCTGTTTTTAAACAAGGCCCACAGAATCAACTGGCAGAGCCTCATAGGGACTTGCAGAAATCAGGGAGCCTGTGGTGGTCTGACCTAGGTCCTCTGCACCTATGTTGCGGCTGAGTAGCTTGGTGTTCTTGTGGGAATCCTGACGGTGGAAGCGAGGGCTGTCCCTGACTCTTTTGTCTATTTATGGGACCCTTTTCCTCTTACTTGTCCAGCCTTGATGTGAGGCTATGTGCCAGGTCTTTTTAAAAAATCCATTTTTTTTTGTGTGTGTGTTTCCTGCATGTATGGTACACATATAACATGTGTGCTTGGTGCTTGTGGAGGTCAGGAGAAGGCCTCAGATGACCTGGAACCAGAGTTATGGATAATTGTGGGGGATACTTCATAGCCAAACTATGACAGGGTGAGCCTGTGGGGCTGAGGAGGGTTAGGATGGAGAGCCTCAGCTAATTCTATCCCCCTTGTCTGCTGCTGTCACTCCAATTGGTCCCCTTGTAGCTATAATACCTTTGTTTCCCAACTGAACCTTTACAAGCCATCCTGTGTCTTTTGAAAAGGATTTTCCAAAGAGAAGCCATTGTATAGGAGAATGGTGGCCTGGTCACGGTAGAATCCTGTTTAAACGGGTCAGACAGTTTTCTAGGCTGATGCCAAGCCAGCACTATCAGTTTGTCCCCATTGCCACCTCTGATTGCATCTCTCCTCCCCCAGGCAACCTTGGTTCGGCTCCCTCCTGCACCTGGAGATCTGTCGCTTAGTGCAGGTCATGTGACTTACGTGACTGTGGCCTTTGATGGCTGTGTGTGGGCTACTCTCTAATTCATCCTTTTCTAGTTTTCAAGTCAGTTCTTATGTTGATATCCATAATAATGGCTTCATGATGGCAGGTTCATAGACTCATATCATCATGCTTTCTTCTAATTTGCCCCCCTCCCCTAATGTCCTCTCCTATGCCCCCTGTCCCTTTCGCTGGATCGCAGAACCCTGCATGCCTGAAGTTGGCTTCTAATGTGAGGTTCATCCTAAAACGGTCTCCCATTCTGCTTTTCACGTCTCATGTATTCCCTACCCTGTCTTTCTTCTTTATTGTTCAAAGATCACTTTCCTCTTCCAACCCCTCTTCCTCCCCCACCCCCGACTCCACACACAATCATGCATTCTTTCATGTAATAATCAATACTTCACAAAAACAGTCACAGAAACAGCTCAGGAAAACCAAGTTTCTTGCTCTCCCAGGTCATGGAGAAAGGTCCTTGTGTGCCCTCGAGTTCACAGGGGAATTTCCAGCTGTGGCGAGAAAGCAGCTGAGAGAAACAAGGAGAGGTTAGGTCCAGTCTTACTGGTGTTTCCATGGAGAGATCAGACAGGCCAGGCAAACAGTTTAGGACTGGTTAGGTGGAAGTGTCAGAACCTTCCAGATCAGAACTGTGCAAGGTCCTGGCACAGAGCCCTGCATTCCTGAAGTTGGCTTCTAGTGTGAGGTCATGTATTAGCCAGGGTTCTTATAGAATTAATCTCTCTTGTATATATATATATATACACACACATATACATGAATACACACACACACACACACACACATATATATATAAATCATATATATATATATATGATTTATAGGACTGATTTATAAGCTGCAGTCCAGTTAATCCAGGATGTGAATGGAAAGTCCAAGAATCCAGTAGTTGCTCAGTTTACAAGGCTAGTCTCAGCTGTTTTTTAGTACATGCTTGAACCCCAAATAAATAGGATCCAATGCCAGTGAAGGAATGGATGTGCTAGCCGGGTAAGGGCAACCAGGCAAAGAGCAAAAGCTTCCTTCTTCCATGTCCTTATGTAGGCTTCCAGCAGAAGGTGTGGCCCAGATTAAAGGTATGTCTTCTTACCTCAAGACCCAGACTAGAAGTGGATTCACCTGCTTCAAACTAAGCAAAAATAATCTCCGATGGGTGTGCCCTCCATTTCTGGATTGTAGTTCATTCCAGATGTAGCTGACCACCAAGAATAGCCATCACAGACAGGTCAGTAGACAAAGTTGGAGGCTCAGGACCTGATAAGTGTTGGCATAGTGCTTCTGTGGACTGTGTACGGTTTACCCTTGTTTATTCAAATGCTGATTTCTCTACATCACTCTCTAGGAGATGACTGGAGAGCAAATATGGCTGGGGAAGATTCTGAGTGGGAGGGATCTAGTCTAGCTTGGAGGTTTGGAATGGAGTAATTGTTGCTCAGTATTGTGCTCTGTGCTAGTTAAAGAAATCATAGTCTCTCCGTGTGGTTATTTGGGAAAACAGTTGGTTAAAGAGTAACTTCTGTATTACTAATAATATGAATCAATATTAATTATTAATACTCACTCTACAGATAAGAACTTGGTACCCAGAGCAGCAGAGTTAGGAGCTAGAGCCAATAGAAGGTGGTCAGGGAAAGCTATGTAAATCAGGAGGGGACCCCATCCCCAGCTTTTGTACAGAGATAAATCTGAATGGAGAGGGCGTTTCAGTAGAGGAGGTCAGGGAGCACGGGAAAAGTTCAGAGATGGGAGCAAGCTTGGGTGTTCTGCTTGAAATGTTTGCTAACTGGCAGAGTGAATAGGTAAGACAGGGACTATGAACACAGAAAAGGATTGGATAAGCTCTGGACCTTAATTTGGATACCCTTAATTTGAATGTATAAATGTGTCTTTCCCTACCTCTCCCTTTTCAACAATGCACAGAATGTGTCTTTCTTCTATAATCTCCTCTTATTGCAAGAGCCAGAGGTACTGTAATGACCAGGGTTGGGTTGTAATGTTTCCGAGGATGAACTCATCATTGATATGTATTAAATACAAGGAACCAAGGAAGATGTTCCTCTAAAACATGTTCTCTCCATACGTAGGGGCTGGAGAGAAAGGGGTCAACAATTACAAGCAATTCTAGAAGACCTGGCATAGATGCCGCATGATGGTTCACAACCATCGGTAACTCTAGTTCCATGGCATCAGATGCTCTTCTGGCATCCGAGAGCACCATGAAGGTGATACACACGCACAATGCAGGCAAAACATCCATACACAAAAAAAGGAAAAAAATGTAAATTTCATTTATAAAAGTCTACCCTTGGTACCTGTGATGGCTATTCTTGGCTGTAATTAACTAAAACCCCAAGTCTCTGGGCACACCTGTGAAAGAGTTTTAGTTAACTGGATCATTTGAGATAGGGAGACCCTACATAGGAGCCACACCTTCTCGGCAGCCTCCGTAGAGGACAAGGGAGAAGGGAGCTTTTGCTCTTTGCCTGCTTGCGCTTAGGATTCACTGGCATTACAGCCTGCTTCTTCATGATCCCAACATCTACTGAAGACCGGCTGAGGATCACAGCCTGGTGAACTAAACTATTACTGGGTTCTAGGGCTTTCCATTTATAAGCCACTCTAATAAATCTCCTTTACACCCACACAGATTCACCCTATCAGTTCTGTTCGTCTAGAGAGGCCTGGTTAATACAGTACCTGCTTAAAACAAACAAAAATGGGCGCCATACCCATGACCCATGGGAAATTTCTAGGCCCTAGTCCGTTTCAGCAACACATTGAAAGGCCTGTGTCTTTCATGCAAGGGCAAGCCTGCATCCTGTCAGTGTGTGCTTCCTTCAGCTCCAGCTGAACCCCACCTTCCCTTAGCCATAGTATTTTTGCTTATAACATTTATACTCTTTGCCTGAGTTTTAATCTAATGTCACTGAAATCAAAGTTTCTTCCTGTCCAGTGTTACAGGAAGGACACTGAGAAAAGTACAAAGAGGAAAGAGTTAAATCCAGGAACTGTTGAAGGATGAGCTCCTTGATATTGCACAGCTTAGGGGACCATCATTTAAATGGCTATCAGTGAGGCAGGGTCTCTGCAGTTGTTCAAGCAACACCTGAACCCTACAACACCAATACTCAAGCCAGTGACACTGCTAATCAATCTTAGATCCTGATCCTGTAAGCCTGAGGCTATCGTATTCTCTAACCCCAGGGAGTGCAAACAGTCTCTCCTGATTCTCCAGAGCACGCTCGTGCTTTAAGTTGACCAGTCGTCATCCAGCAGCTTGTCTTACAGAAACCCAGAGACGCCTATTAGAAGCAACCCTGGTCAGTTCTTTATTGGGAAAGGTATGCAGTCTGATATCCGACAGGAGCAACCCTGGTCAGTTCTTTATTGGGAAAGGTATGCAGTCTGATATCCGACAGATTTGTGATTCAAAAAAGATATCAAGCTGAAGCTTTAGCTGGTCCCCTGTGATCTCATAGAAGCCCTGGATAATGTTATAGGATTTACAAATGTTCTGAGGATTCCTGGAGTCTTGCAGTTTGCAGGCAGAGTTGCAAATGCTGAGGTAACGCTTACGGGTGAGCCACATTCGCACCCAGGATTGCAGCCTCACAGCTGCCCGTACTCGCGTCACCCAGTTATACGTCATGTCCTGTAACTTCCTCTCCAGCACCCTGGTCTTTGTCTGCCTCCACCAGCACTGAATGGTCCAAGCGCTGAGGGCAGCGTGCAGCAGGGTCCGGCGCACCAGCGTGCCACGCCACCAAGCCTGGATCTTTGTGCCCGCCAGCACGACGTTAGCAGGCACCTGCTATATTTTGCAGAGACGTAGTTGCATGGAAAGAGAAAGGACACTCAGGAAATGGTCTTCAGACAACCCCAGCCTCAGGATGCTCTGGGAAACCAAGAAGGTTCTCAGAGATTGGAAAAGGCACTCAGCCTCCTCTTTCTGTCTTCTTGTTTTGTTTTGCTTTTTTTTTTTTTTTTTTTTTGAGAAGAGTTTTTCTCTGTGTAGACCTGGCCACCTGCCCCTGGCTTTGGGTTTGGTGGGGCACATTTGTAATCCCAGCAGTCAGGGAAGCAGAGGCAGGTAGATCTCCATAAGTTCAAGTCCAGCCTCAAGTCTGGCCTTGGTCTACAAATAGAGTCCAGAATAGCCACAGCTATGCAGAAACAAAACAAAACAAAAAACAAACCCTGTCTCTATCCCCCCACCACCTTCCTGGTCTCTCTTCCTTGTCATGCTTATTAATGGATATGCATTATCACCTTGAGTCTCAGTGTCCCCATTGATAGAATGGGGTACATTGCTCTTGCAATCTCCTCTGGCTTTCCATGGAGTTGAGTTGGCCAGTTGTAGAACCCTCTTGAATCTGATCAGCCACAAGAGCCCCTTGACCTCTTTTTTCAGACCTCCCTCCCTTCTGCCTGAATCTCATTTATTCCCTAAATACACCCCATGCCCCAGCTTCACACAGTCCTATTCCCAGTCACCCACCTCTCCAAAGCCAACAAGGCAACTAGATAAGGCTAAGCAAAGCCTACTCATAGCAGCGTCGGAGATGGTAACTCTTGGTCCCGGTTAGCCGGGACAGTCTTGGTTTCTGGTGGTTGTTCAGTGTGATGGTTTTACTCAGACCTTTTATTCACATATGTACCACACTCAAGAGCATAAATTCCATGACTATTTTATGGTACAAGCCACAAAACAACCAACCAACCAAACAAACAAACAAACAAAATCCCACAAAGGAACAAAAAGCCCCATCATCAGTGTGAGTGACATGGGTCATGTGTTAGGTCAGAGGTCACACCCAACAGTGAGGCCCGGCACCACTTACCTCTGGCTGAGCTGGGTGTTTGTTTTTCACTCTCTTATTTTTCTCAAGTATGGTTTCAACCTCCTTGGCATTAGTTGTCTTCTCTTGGGTCTCCGTCTATAATCGGAGTCAAAGGGCAATGTAGTCAGATCGTTGTGTCCAAGTCAGTGCCAGTTCTAATACATACCCAATTGCTTTGATTGGACAGCAAGCCTGTCCAGTCCCAACCATTAGTGGAAAACCACCTTGCATACAACTTGCTTTGGACTTCAATCTGATTTTTCTAAAGCACCTTGGCAAACCCTTTCATCAGCAGTGGGAAAAGCCCAGAGCTCTGTGTGCCGTTTCCTCCCTCCGTTCTCTCTGCTTCCTTTCTCATGAGCACACGCTTGCCCGACTTTGGAACCTCTGGATCTTCTGTTCTGTGAGATGGGTGGACTGTTGTGTTTGCGGTGTCAGAGTCCTGGTAAGGATGCGACACCAGACCCTGCCTTGGCTCTCGAGCCAGCCTCAGTCCTCTTGGAGACAGACCATCTTTTTCCAGCCACACACAGGGTCAATTACTCTTCTTGGAGGAAGAGTTCAACCAGCCCCTCCATAGCAGCCCAAATCCAGGCAGACCCTGGACCTGCTGCTTCTGAGCTTGGATGACCTGTGTGGACTCCCTTTGCTTTCCCATGATTAAAAATATGTATTATCTACAGTTTTGACCTATTTCCTTTGTCTTGTCACATTTGCCTTCTATCTTTTAGAGATTCTGCATCATTGTTGCCTATGGATTGCTTCCCCTCATTCTTTTAAAAGGTGTAATAGATAAATGATACGTTCTTCTGTTAATTCCTGTAAGTGGAGAGAGGGAGCGTGAGGTCAGGGCCTGTGCTCGGCATTTGGATCCAGTGTCTGTTGGGCATTCTGGTGTTTTTTTGGTTTTGTTTTGTTTTTAGTTTCTGGATGTTCATATTTCCTTTGAAGGGAGACCCTGAAGCACATTTTAGCCAGAAGAATTTTCTTCTGCAGGTGGTGGCTTGTGGCTTCCTTGTTTGCTTCATTAAAAAAAAAAAAAAAAAAAAAAATCTAAAAGTGTAATTTCTCCTCATCTCTCACCTTTTAATTCCCTTTCCTATTTGAACTGAAAATCAATAGGCTGGGCAGTATTGCCCAGTATTGCAATACAGCTGGCCAAAGAAGAGTCAGTCTTAAAAACAAAGCCAATGAGGACAAGGACGTCAAGCCAGGTGATGAAGGCATTGGTGTAGGAGGGGGACCAAGAGGCCAAGATAGGAAGGGTCCACATGGGGGAGTCCTAGACCCCGGCTCTAACATGTATCATATCCTTGGGATGAGGAGGGCATAGGTGATCTGCAGGAAGTCAGGACGTGATGTCAGCAGGATCACAGAGAGGCTCGGGTGGATGAAGGGGACATTTGCCTGGGAGGGCAGGCCGGTGGGGAGGTGGGAGACCCATCCTAGTGAGGACTGTGTTCACGGGGAGGAGTCGCCTGGCACGGTGCCGGAAAGAAAGGGCATCAGTGTGGAGGATGGCATGCCATGATAAGAGAGACGGAGTCGGGCAGGCCAGGGTATCCACAGAGATGGACACCTGATGAGGTGTCAGGGCCTCAGGGGTTTGAAGGAGGCTAATGGCACAAGAACGGGACAGCTGTAGCAGTGGAAGGCGGTCATGAGAGGGGCGAGGGAGCAACCACTTAGAAATCACTTTATAGTTACTAGTGATCGTTGTGTCTGATTGTCCTGCTTGATTTCTCAAAGTTCCCGTTCATGGAAGCTGAAGTCACTGGGGATGAGAAGCCGGTGGTTTGTCAGCTCACCCTGGGGGTCGGGGAGGGACTGTATGCACCATCAAAAAGCTAAGGGGGGGTGTCAAAAAGAGGCCTGTGCTATTCTGCTATTCTTCATTTCTTCATATATATATATATTTTTTTTTTTCAAGAAGCAGTTAATGAAGATTTCCAGTGCAAATGCCAGAATCAAACATGTGGGGCTCTAACCATTCCCCCCCCCCCCAGTGCTTTTGAGGACACAGGAGAGAGCGGTGGGGTTCTACCCTCACTTTTGTCTTGCCCGTGGCTATGGGCCACATTGGCTTCACCCTCTGAGCTGCAGCGTCCTTGTCTATCAAGTGGGGTTATAGTTGCCATATGGACTTCCCAGGGAGAACTGGGAGGAGACACTTCGGTCTGTATACAGGAAGCAAAGGGTCCTTACAGGGAAGAAACTTAGAATCCATGACCTGTGACTTGGTCCTGGGCCCACCCAGGGCCTCCCTCCCATGTGTGTTAATGTCTACTCCTTCCTCTCAAATTACTCCATTACCTTTGGGGCTCATACCAACCTTTGTCTACCTTCCCATTTCTTATCACCCTGGTCTTCACCTTCCCTGTGCTCTGTGCGCTCAGGAGTGGCTTTAGGAGACAGATCAATGGGGCCAGATCTGGCTCCTCGAAGTCTAGGAACAATGAGATCACGGGGTTTGTGGTCTCTAGTTCTCTCACCTACCTGCAGTTGCTTCTTGTTTTCTGCTTTTTCTGGTGTTTTCTCTTTCTCGTCTTGACTGGACTCCTGCAAATCAGAACTGGGTTGGTAGGATAGTTTGAATGTGGCCCCATAGGTTCATAGGTTTGAATGCTTGGTTGCCAGTGATACCTACCTTCAGCTGCTTCTTGTTTTTTGCTTTTTCTGCTTTTTCTGGTGTTTTCTCTTTCT
>NW_026596120.1:15819031-15850016 GCF_907164565.1 Psammomys obesus
TCTGCTTTTTCTGGTGTTTTCTCTTTCTCGTCTTGACTGGACTCCTGTTATCAGAATTGGGTTGGTAAGATAGTTTGAGTGAGAAGGACCCCCATAGGTTCATAGATTTGAATGCTTGGTTGCCAACAACACCTACCTTCAGCTGCTTCTTGTTTTTTGCTTTTTCTGTTTTTTCTGGTGTTTTCTCTTTCTCGTCTTGACTGGACTCCTGCAATCAGAATTGGGTTGGTAGGATAGTTTGAATGTGGCCCCATAGGTTCATAGGTTTGAATGCTTGGTTGCCAGTGACAGCTACCTTCAGTTGCTTCTTGTTTTTTGCTTTTTCTGCTTTTTCTGGTGTTTTCTCTTTCTTACCTTGATCGGACTCCTGCAAATCAGAATTGGGTTGGTAAGATAGTTTGAGTGAGAAGGACCCCCATAGGTTCATAGATTTGAATACTTGGTTGCCAACGACACCTACCTTCGGTTGCTTCTTGTTTTTTGCCTTTTCTGTTTTTTCTAGTGTTTTCTCTTTCTTATCTTGATCAGACTCCTGCAAATCAGAATTGGGTTGGTAAGATAGTTGAATGACAATGGCCCCCTAGATTCATAGGTTTGAATGCTTGGTCACCAGTGATACCTACCTTCAGTTGCTTCTTTTTTGCTTTTTCTGTTTTTTCTTGTGTTTTCTTTTTCTTGTCTTGATCGGACTTCTGCAATCAGAATTGGGTCGGTAGGATGGTTTGAGTGAGAATGGCCCCCTAGGTTCATAGGTCACCAGAGAATGGCACTCTTTGAAAAGGAGGTGTGGCCTTGTTGGAGGAAGTGTGTCACTAGCAGTGGGCTTTGAGGTTTCAAAGAGCCCATTCTAAGCCCAGAGTATCTCTCTCTCTGCTGCCTAAGGACCTCCATGTGGAACTCTGATCTGCTTCTCCAACATCATGCCTGCCTGTGTGCTGCCATGCCCCCTGCCATGATGATAATGGACTGTAAACTAGTCCTCAATGAAATGCTTTCTTTTGGTAAGAGTTGCTATGGTTACAGTGTTTGCTTACAGCAATGGAGCTGGCTCACAGGTGAACACTATTTCTCTGGGGTGTGTCGAATGCCCCAGCTCTGGATTCTATTCCTGAATCCCATGGCATCATTCAGAGCTTCCTCCTGTCAAGGGATAAGTCTCCACCCCAGGGAAGATGAGTCTGACAGACTCTTATACCCCACTGACTGACCATGGTGGGAGGGTAGGGGTTTAGATGTTCATTCCCCTGTTGGCATTGCTCCTTTAGCTTCAGCAGGGGCAGGACAGGTGGTAAAGGAGGAGATGACCATGATGTCATAAGGATATCTGTGACTCATGACCAGGCTCTCTTCTCCTAGCTCAAAGATGCTTGGGTGGAAAAGAAACACTCAACTGTACCCTCATGCCAGGGAGGGACCACAGATGCCAGGACGTGTAAGTTTCTACTACCCCAATGCTGACCACTGTTCTGACCCACACAAGGGCCCAACCTGTCACTAGTCATCGAGGAGAATAGTCCACGTTGTCACAGGAAGGGATATGGGCCTTCCTACCCTACTGACTCAGGCTGGATTTCCCTGAGACTCTCCTTCCTGTCTTCTTTCACCTTCTTTTAATTCTGCCTCTCCTCTCCTCCCTCCCCCCCGGCCCAGCCACTCTCTGGAACTGTTTGGGTGCACATTGACGGTACCATCACTATCACAGTTATCTCCCCAGGGAGAGAGGCATTTTTGGTCATCACTGATTGTGCCTGCCCTTGCTGTCACTTGTGCTGTAGCATTGTCACTCTACTCCCGCTCCTGCCGTAGCCACCACGACTGTTATCAGAGTGCTCCAGCTCTGCTGCCACTCCATTGCCATGGCACCCGCGGGGCTCCAGTGCTGCTGTCATTGATGCCACGTTCATGGCCGCCAGCTGCTGCTGTTGCTCCACCAGCACAACTGCCACGGCTGCCGGCCGCTCCCTTGGCTCTAGCATTGCCACTGTCCTGGCTCGTGGCCACTCCTGTGACTCAGCTACTGCTACGGCAGAGCTGTTCCACCATCACTGCTGCAGTGTAGCAGCTCAGCCCACTGTAACAGTGATGGGATCAGAACCAAGAAAAATACCAATCAAGAGAAGCTTTTCAGCTGGGTACGGTGGCACACGCCTGTAGTCCCAGCACTCGAGGAGGCAGAGGCAGGAGGGGTGCTGTGAGTTCAAGGCCAGCTTCGTCTACAACGTGAGTTTAGGACAGCCAAGGCTACACAGAGAAACCCTAACCCAGAAAGAGAGAGACAGAGACAGAGAAAGGAGAGAGAGAGAAGCTTTTCATTGCACCCAATGTTACCGCACTGTTTTGTTGTTGTTTTGTTTTGTTTTGGGTGTGTTTTGAGGGGACAGCCCAGAAAGTTATGTCTCAGAGAGATCGCTAGCACAATCTAAATGGACCTGCCTACAGAGCCAATGACAGTAGAGCTTCATGCAAATAAAGGGCTATATTTACATGAATCATGGCATCTGTCCCTTTTGGACCAGTCAGAACAATCCCTGCTAGGCTTCTAGAGGCTGTGCTCCCACTCTGGGCTGTATGGAAAAGTTGCAGCTTCCTCTAGAGTTCAGCAAATTGTGAGGGCAATCAGTCCAGAGCAGACTGAACCTGCTGTGCCTGTTCTTGAGGAGCTGGGTTGTGCTTTAGTGTCAGGCAGCTGTAATTGTTATGTGGCTTCCTCAGAATGTCAATGGAGTATTCAAAACAGCCAAGAGTGGGCTTAGAGGGTAATTCAATTGGCTGTCTAGCTAAGAGTCTTGAGTTCAAGGCAGCCTAGGGCTTTAGGGAAGACTTAAACTGCTGGCAATTGGGAAGTGAAATTGCTCCTCCCATTCAACATCATAGTTTCTGTATAGGGAAAATAAACATCAAAGAGTTTAAAGGACTTACTTTTAAATTTGAAAAAAAAAAATAAACTAATTTTCCCCTTCTTTTGCCTACATCCAATCCCTTCCTTGTCCCCTTTTAACCTCTCTCCTTTCCTCCCTCACCCCCTCTCAAACTGGTAGCCTCTTTTTCTTTATTATTGTTACGTACACAAACATATATGCATGCATAAATATGGAAACACAACCCGCTGAGTCCTTTTAGTGGTGCATATATGTGTATGATTTCAGGGCTGACCACGTGGTATTGGATAACCAACTGGGGCTCATCTCCTGGAAAGACTTATCCTCCCTCTCTCAGCAGTCTGTAGCTATTTGTGTAGGGATCAGAACCCAGGAGATTCCCCTCTTCTGAGTTAGCCTGTCTGGTGTTGTCATTGCTCAGGTCTTGTTTAGGCAGCGATGCTGTTGAGGTGTCATGGAGGTAGCCTCCCGTCCTTTCTAGGAAACACAGTTTCGTTGGTCCTCTGGCTCTTACTATTTTGCTCTCTCCTCTTCCATGATGTTCCCCAAGCTTTAGGTAGGTACAGGAGCCGTGTTGTAGATATATCATGGGCATTCCATGGTCAGTTAGTCTGTATTTTGACAATTTGTGGCGTTCTGGAATCGTCTCTTGTCTGCTGCAAAAAGAAACATCATTGACGACGAGTGAGCGCTTCATTTATCTGTGGACATAAGGATACGTTTTAGAAAGTGGTCCGTAGTTATGCTGGTTGGTAAAGCGTAGTAGGTTCTCCTCTTAAGACCCGCGCATTAACAGTGGTTTTAATAATGTCTAACAGTCTTCCTGACAATGCTTATTGCCTGCCTCAGCAGTGCCACTCTAAACTGCCCAAATCTTTCACATGGGCAGTGTGACTCTGGAGGCTGAGTGCCTGAGTGACCCTGGGCAAGTCACCTAGACCTGTGTCTGCCTGCTCCTGGGTGACATGGAGATCGTGCCGTTGTGCTTCCTTGCCAACTCCGTGAGTTCTCCCACGAGTGAAATGCTTTCAAGTACCACAGTTCTTAGTACCTGTTCTATTTTTTTTCTTTTTAAAGATATTGTAGTTGTTGCATTCCAGCCATTGTTATCTCTTTGTGCCACTTGGCCCATTCTGTCCTTGGTCTGTGATATGGTTTGAATATGAAGTGTCCATCGAAGTCTCCTGTTTTGAAGTCTGGGTTCCCAGGTGGTAGCAGTTCAGTGGGAGGGGCTAGAACCTTAGCTTGTGGGGTCACTGGGTACATGTTCTGGAGGTGATATGTGGTCATGGCCTGCTCCTCTGTATCTATTTTTGTTTCCTGGTGCTTTGAAGTTCTGCCTCCCTGCAGGCCTAGAAATAATGGGCCCTGCAGTGATGGATGAACCGAAACCATCCAAACTGTGAGCCAAAATAAATCTTTCTTCCTCTCCACTGGGTGTCACAAGTGTTTGCTGCAACAACAAGAGAATCTAACGACAGCCCAGGTCCGTTCCCACAGAGTACTTCCAGAATCCCAGCCCTCTGTTGGAGAAGTTTTGCTGAAACCCTTCCCTAGACTGCCATCTGCCTTTTCACCTTTCCATGGTTGTCTGTTAGTCCACAGCTGGCACTGATTTCACGTTTGAGGTTTATTGACATTTAACTCTAGCATTTGTGTTAGCATCATGAACACAGTTGTCCACATTTACTCCATGATTCTGGGTAAATAATGAAATCAACCAGTACCTCCTGCCTAATTTTCTCCTGGCATCTTTCCTCATCACTCAGTCTCTTTTAATTACACGCCCCTATAAGCCTCACTAACATGCTATATTTTCCAATTTTCAATGCTCTCTGCTGAGTTCTTTCTGTGTGGATGAAGACTTAAGTCTGTTAAGATCAATATTACATCATTGTGACTGTATATACTGCCCTTGACTCAGAAATGCTACCTCACGAATACACAACCTTTCCAAAACTTTCCTCTTTTTTTTTTTTTTTTTTTTTGAGTGATTGCCTTGCTTTTCCTTAATTGACCCTCAGGCTTTTTGCAAATGAGAAGTTGAATTTTTAGCTCATTTGCATCAGCTGCTCTCATAGAGCTGCCAGGGTCTTCCTCATTGTTTTCTACTCTTCCCTGGGCAGACTCCCCTGTGTGGTGGATTTCTGGTGTAGCAGGCAGGCTTGCAACAGCATTGGAGGGCTGGTGAGCCACCGGATGTGGGTACTGGAAGTTGAATCGGGGTCATCTGAAAGAGCATCAAACGTTTTTTTCACTGCTGATTCATCCCTCCAGCTCCAAGCATGTGGTTTTAGATATGTGTTTTCTCATCTACATTTCCATGCTTTCTGTAAGAGTCTGGTTTAGCTTTTGCACCGAGATCTTCCTTGAGTGACAGGAACACTTGTCCTGCAAACCAGGGCTCCCTTTCTCAGATGTGGCCCTTATTTTCATAGAGCACATCCTATGACAGTTCCTTTCCTAGGAAAGAATGCATGTCTGAAAGCCACCAATATGCCCACAGTTCTGATTGATTGTGTTTACTGTGCACACCTTTAATGCCAGCCTGAGGGGGGCAGAGGCTGGTAGATCCCTGTGATTTCAAGGCCAGCCTGGTCTACATACTACTGAGTTTCAGGCGAGCTAACGCTACATAGTGAGACCCTGTCTTGGGAATTAAAAAAAAAATTACAAATTTTTATTTTATTTTCTTTTAAAGTTAAAAAGTTTTACTATATAGTCCTGACTATATAGTCTGGAACATGTTACATAGACCAGGCTGGCCTGGAACCCACAGAAATCTGCCTGCCTCTGCTTCCCGAGTGCTGGGGTTAAAGATATGTACCAACATGCCTTGCAGATTATCCGATTTTAGATTAAAATAATTTTCCTTCAGAACTTAAAGACTTAAAGAAACTTCCAGTTTCTTCTTCAAGTCTTATCTTTGTCTGTTTCCTCTGTCTGTGAGATTTGACCTGATCTCCCCTCTGGAAATAGTTAAATGTCCCTGTATCCTGAAAGTACAAGATGAGACAGGATTTAACTTTTTGTGCATTTGTTGTGTTGTATACTTGTATATTTGGTCAGCCATTGATTTTTTTTAAACTTTTTCTTTTGAGACAGGGTGTCTCTGTGTAGCTCTGGATGTCCTGGAACTCACTGTAGACCAGGCTGGCTCCAACCTTATAGAGATCCACCTGCCCCTGCTTCCTGAGGGCTGGGACTAAAAGCTTGCTCTACCATGCCTGGCAAGAAATTAATTTTCTTTAACTCTGAGAAATGCTGAGTTTTTATAGTTCTCCACTTGAATTTTCCTCCTTTTCTATTTTTAGAAAGTCTTTGTTACTTGGAAGACACATTTTCCAATTTTCTATGTTTAGTTTTTGTTTGTTTTGTAGTTTGTTTCTTTTTTCTCTCCACTTCCTGGAGTTTTAGTATTTTTTTTTAAATACTCTCATCCTCTGAAGTCTTTTAAATTAATGTTTTTGGGATGTGACAAAATAAGTTTCATCATATTTTCACACATGCGCACCATTGCATTTTGCTAAGATTCACCGCCAGCACACCCTTGCTCTCCCTTTCCCACTCTTGCCAATCCCTCTCCTTCTTTCAAAGAGTCTTTATTCTACCTTCCTGTTGTGTGCATGTCTGCCTGCATGTGTGTACGTTCATGTCTGCATGTCTGCATGTGCGTGTGCCTGTTGGTGTGCATGTGCCTCTGTGTGTGTATATGTGTGTGTGTGTGTGTGTGTGTGTGGTGTTTGCCATACAGAACACGTGAAGGTCAGTGGACAGCTTGTGGGAGTCAGTTCTCTACAACCATTTGGATTCTGGGAATCAAACTAAGGTCATCAGGTAGTGGCAAGAACCTTCACCCGCTGAGGCATCTCTCTGGCCCTCTAGATTGATTTTTCCCCCACTCTACCTGGCTGGAAATGCGTTTTCTGGTCGAGTCTTTAGAATGTCTTTCTCTTGTCCTCCTCCTCCCACTGATTCCCCTTCCTGTTCCCATCTATGTTCATGTTTGTCTGGGTTTTTTGTTTGTTTGTTTGTTTCTTCAATTAGGGTTACTCACAGGCACATAGGTAGAAGGTAATTTATCAGTGGCTACACCTCTGAGGAAAATGTCTCTCCTTGTCCCAGAAACCATTAACTGCTTATCTATCCTTGGGGGAGATGCTTCTGAGCCCCATACCCCAAATCCAAGTAACCAGTGACTGTAAATACTCAGGGATGGGTGAAGGCTAATGAACCAGTCCTCTCTCCATGGTGACATGCTGATGGGCCTAGTCTTATGACGGTAACCACAGCTGCTGAGGGATCAAGAGTGCACAGCCATAGCTGGGTGTGATAGTGCAGGCTTTTAATCCCAGCACAGGAAGGCAGGGGCAAAGGCAGGAGGCAGAGGAGAGGCAGAGAGGCAGAGAGGCAGAGAGGCAGAGAGGCAGATGGATCTCTGTGAGTTCCAGGCAAGTCAAGGCTACAGATAGTGAAATCCTGTTTCAAAACACCAAAAGAAGATGAAAAAATAAATAAATAAAGAATAGAGACAGTAGAAATAATTTTCTTATTTAAAAAATAATTTATTAATTATTTGTACTGTATTCTGCCTGCATGTGTGCCTGCACACCAGAAGAGGACACCAGATCTCACTATCGAAGGTTATGGCTACAGCACTTGGGAGCATGGACCCCATACCTTGACTAGGCAGCACAGTAGAGCTGGCTCTGGAGGCATGGGTGTGTGGCTACCATGTGGTTCTTGGGAATTGAACTCAGGACATTTGGAAGAAGAGCCAGTGCTCCTAACCTCTGAACCATCTCTCCAAGCCCCCTCTTGTTCTTATTTTTAATAGAAGTGTTTTGCATTGCCTACATTCCTGGATGATGATGTCTGTAGATTTGTCATACATATTATTATGCTGAGAAATATTCCCACCACTCCTAGTCTCTTCAGGATTACTCCTGAGTAATAATAATAATAATAATAATAATAATAATAATAATAATAATAAAAGATGGTGGATTTTTACCAAAGTGCCTTCCTACATCTATTGAGATGATCATTTAATTTATTTACCTCGGATCAATCCATTTATGCAAGATTACATTTATTGATATGCACATGTAAAACTATCCCTATTTTTTCTAGAACGAAGTGAATTTGATCACAGTAAATTATTTTCTGATGTGCTTTTGAATTTGGTTTGCAAGTATTTTATTGAGGAAATTTTAATCTACATCCGTCAGGGAGCTTGGCCTTTAATTCCCTCCCCTACTTTTATGTCTTTATCTGGTTTTGTTGCCAGATTAATACTGACTTCATAAAAAGAATATGACCTAGGATGTTCCTGGTCAGGGCAGCCACTGGGGACCACGTGGATGTCCAGAAGCTGTGCAGAACTGGCCCTGCCCCTCACTGGTTGTGGTGCTTTGGAGAGCTGGCCCTCTCTCCCACTGGTGGCAGCACTTGGGAAAGTGGGCCCTATGCCTCACTGAGCTGGCCTTTGTGGCTGGGGTGTAGCTGAGCCAGTCCCAAGGACATGAGTGTGGGAGAGCTGATCCTGCCACTCACCACTCATCTGCTATGGGGCAAGAGGTGATGGCCCTGTCCCTTGCCAAGGGGAACATGAGTGAGCCAGCCCCAAGGATGAGAGAATGGAAGAGCTGGCCCTGCCAGTCCTTGGCCATGAGGTGGTATAGGTTCTGGGGTGATGCACTCTTCTTCCCTGCCTTACCATCTGCAGTAGCCTGGAGAGCTGGCCCCAGCGTCATGAGAGCCGGAGAGCTGGCCCAGCCCCTCATCGGCTACAGCACTTGGGAGCATGGACCCCATACCTTGACTAGGCAGCACAGTAGAGCTGGCTCTGGAGGCATGGGTGTGGGTGACCTGGCCCTGACGGCAGGAGAGCAAAAGATGTGACCCTGCTCTGCTGCTGGCAGCATTGGGCGGCCTAGCTGGAGCAGTACTGGTGAGCTCGCCCTGCTGCTGCAGGTGAGGGAAACTCTGTACCGACCAGCTCAGCTACCACCCAAGCCCAGGTCCAGGACACTGAGTTGGCCCACCCCAAAATCTATATCATCTGGGAATGGTTGGGACTCGTGAAAGGAGCAGTCGTGCTGATCCAAAGTTGCAGGATCTCCATGACAGGGCAACAGCAGGATAACCAGGAGGAGTCCTGATGAGGAGCCACTATTGATGGAGTCACAGAAGCTAGAGATCTTAAACCAGACCAGCGACTCATTGCCATGAACATTTGCAGGTGAAGATGTGTGGAGAAAGGGCTATACTGTGGGACACACTGGGACACACTACAGGCTCCACAATAAGATGTTTTCTATGCTTTGTATTGCTGTTGTTGTTTGTTATTTGTGTGTTTTTTATTTTGGCAGGGAGATTGCAAGGGTGAAGGGCAGATATGAGGGGACAGAAAGAGGAGTGGACTGGGGTGCATGATGTGAAACTCACAAAGGATCAATAAAAGGTTTTTAAAAGGTACAACTTAGTTAGAATAATTTTTCAGATGCTTTAATAAACATTTGTCCAAATATATATTCTACAAATTGTCAGTATTCAAAAGAGGTGGTCAGTATTCATAGAAAAATGCTCAAAATCCTTAGTCGCTAAGCAAATGCAAGTCAAAACCTACAATGAAGCACCCTTCCAGGCCAATGGGAGGGTGATAATTGGAAAGTATATTTGTGGCTTTCTGTCATGGTCTCTGCAGCAAAAAGAAACATCCTGGATGTTTCTACGTTTATTTGTGGACAGAAGGATGAGCTTTAGAGTGTGGTCAGTAATCTAGGTTCTCCTCCGAGAGCCATGCATCAATAGTGATCCCACTGTTTAACGGTCTCCTGACAAGGCTTACTACCTGCCCTGCTCTACTCTGCAAGACTGTGCTAGGTTCTCACACTGGAAGATTATGCAGTAATAAGCATTTGATGCGTACTGTGATGTGAATGAACACTGTGTGGGAATACACACGGATGATATATGACCATGAGTGTTTGTATGAAATAGTCAATAGATAAATCCAATAGGAACACAAGACATTTTGAAGGGCACCAAAGACTGAAGGAGAGGTTAGTGAGGAATGGACACTAAAAGGGGATTATGTGGTGTGATTAAAAAAAAAAAAAAAAGTTTTTTTTTTCTTAGAACTTAGGTGGTGGCTGCTTAACGGTGTGAACCCACTAGATGGTTCCGCCTTAATAGCTACCCTTAAAATGAGACTTTCATTTCAAACACACACACACACACACACACACACACGCATGCATGTACGCACACACGCAGAGTCATGATCAGTCCCTGCAGCAACAAGAAAGGGTGCAGACAATGGGATTATACCAGTGGAAAGTCTTATGATGAAGGCTTTCCATCCAGAATGCCAGAGCCACCAGCTAGCGCCAAAAGAAGGTGGGTAGGCAAAGCCACATACACCAGGAAGACAGAGGTCCCCCCTCTAGGAAGTGTTTGTGCAGAGACAAAGCTGAATGAAGAGAGCTGTCAGGAGAAAACGTCCTAGGGGAACAGGAGACAAGCTCCAACTTCTGAATGAGAACCAGGTTGGCACACTCTGTCTGAGATGCTCAATGACTGGCAGAGTGTCCAAGAGGACACTGGGAGAGTCAAGGATAGGGCCAGACTGTGTAGGCTTGTGGACCATGGCGACCAAGGGCTGTGAAACACGTTCTGAGTAGGTGGGGAGAATTTAGGATTGGAGAGGAGAGAATGGCATCTTGAACAGCCAAGGGGAGCAGGCACCCTGCCGTGTTGCTGTGGTCCAGGCTCTCACATTCTCTGTCCCTGGAACTTCAGACCCATGCTGCCGCTGTCGCAGGGCAAGCTGGTGCGGTGCTTGTGTGTGTGCGCGCACATGTGCCGTCATTGGCGCAGACCTGCTGCTGGACAGACATCGCCCAGCGACATGTGTTAGAAGACCTGATCAGTTCTTTATTGGGAAGGATATGCAGTCTGATATATGACAAACCTGTGGCCCCAGAAAGATGTCAAGCCAAAGACGCATTTTGTTCCCTGTAATCACATAGCTGCCCTGGAAAAAGCCACGGGTATGGCAGTTGTGCCAGCGCCACGACACCTGGATGACATGAACAGCATTGAGCACCCGGAGGTAAAGTTGGCGGACTTGCACCATTCGGACCCACGACTGAATGGTGACACAGGCTTTTGTTTCTAGTACCATCCTGTGCAGAGACTCCAGCCGTTTCTTTTCCAGGCTTTTGGCCAGTATCTTTCTCCACCAGCACTGAATGATCCATGCGTTAAGGGCAGCCGACAGCAGTATCCGGCGCACCAGGATGCCTCGCCACCAGGCCTCGATCTTTCTGGCTGCCAGCACTTGGTAATGAAGAGATGGTAATGTTGGCTCTGGTAGTTTTGGCCGTGATGGTTTTGGCTCTGGTAGCTTTGACCGCGATGGTTTTGGCTGTGGTGGTGGTTTTTTCTTAGTCTGGGGATGGGAAGGTAAAGGAAGGTTACTCAGATGTTTTCCTCACTTAGCGCAGGATACTTTTGAAAGGGGCCAGATCCTATGCCAATGGCCATCACTTCCTCTCAAGTTGAAGAACAATGAGCAGTCAACAACTGGCCCAAAAGATTAGGAAATAATGCCGGCAGTATTTCCATCCTGCTTCTGGTCATCTCTCTCTGCCATGGCAAGGAACACACGTTACCTTGTGCCTGAGTCTCAACCTACAGAGTGAGAACGTTTGCTTTTGTAACCTCGTCTAGGTTTCTAAGAACCTAGACCAATCAGTTTAGAGAAAGAACCTTGCAACTTAGAGGATCCATCTGGACAGGATCACACACCAGGGGCCAGTGGGAAGAGGTTCCATTTGACAGGAAACTAGCATTCTCTGCCACTCTGCTCTCTCCTTTTCTACCTCAACCCTCAGCCTGATGCTCACCTGCCAAATCCTAATGTTAAGCATCCTTCTCCATACAATTTGAGGTCTTTATCACTTCTTTGCTTCTAGTGCCTTGAACTTCAACACAGATACATACACAGAGACATACACAGATACACAAACACACACAAATATACAGAGACACATACACACACACAGATACACACAGACATACACAGACACACAGATACATACAGATACACACACACACACACACATTCCTGACCAATTCTGGGTGTGAAGTACCCTCTGACAGCACACAACTGAAATCTAGCCCTCACCCCCTACACCCCAGCTTGGCTCAGTACTGCTACTCCTACTATTGCTTGTTCCTCTTCCTCACATCTATCTCCATGCCCCACTCACCTGCCTTTCTCAGGTCATCAAGGCTTCTGGAACGGAAAAGAGCCAAAGGTAGGTAACCTCATCTCTATTCATTCCAGTTTGGGAAAAGGCAATTGTGTATTCCAGCTAGCTGCAGACAGTCTTGGCTTCTGATGTTGTTTTGACAGCTAACATCCCAACCTCTATCTCGCACAAGGGTCCTATTTAGAGGATAAAATCCATGACTGCCCTAAGGTGCGGGCCACCCAGAAGACAGTGAGTCTGGGTGGATAGGCCAGGGATGAGCAGGTCACAGGTCACTTTCAACCTCTGACCACCTACCTTTGGAACAGGCGAAGGTGTGGGCTTTGGTTTTTCGCTTTTCTTTTGTGGTTTTGGTTTCGATATTTCTTCCACAGAGTCTTCGTTGGTTTTAGCTTTCTTCACAACCAGAGTTAAAGGGGAAAGCTGTTAGTGGGTGGGTCTCTGGATAGCTACACAACCGGTGTAACACATGCCCAGTTTCCCTCGACACAGCTTCATGCCCGGAGTAACTAAAACTCCTCCCCCTTCTACAGCCTGTAACTTACCCAGCACGGAGAGCCCATGTTTGGAGATAGATGGTTCACACCTCCTGGGTCTGCAATCCTTTAAATTCCCCCATGGCTGGGGGTTATGATAGAGCCATCATCTCAGGTCTATGCTCCTTCAGCCATGAGGCCAGCAAGAAGAGGGAGGGAAGGCAGCTGGTGATGATGTCATAGGGCATTATCCTGTGACGTAGGAATCAGAATGGCTTCTAAGAACTGGGCGGGTCCTTTTTCAATGAAAGCATTCATTCTTCATTACAGAAATTCCCAAAGTTGGGCTTTGAATGGGGGCGGAGGCAGAGGCAATAGTTCTTCTACCTTGCTGGCAGAAGTGTTATCTAAATGACCTTGGAAGATGGTTTGGCAGTTTCCAATAATGCCAAATATGTGTTTGCCATATAACTCAAGGTCTCACCCCTGGACAAAAAGATGCAAATTGAAAACGTGTCTCTTCAAAGTACACGTGGGCTGAGATTGTAGCTAAGTAACAGAGTGTTTGCCATGAATGCACAAAGATCTGGGGTCAATCCCCAGCACTGTATCAACTGAAGGTGGGTGTGCATGCTTGTAATCCCAATACCTAGGAAGGTGAGATGGCTGTTGAGATATTGAGCGTGTACAGCAGTGTTTGTAGGTACTTGAGACACAGTAGCAAAAGCTACCTGAACCTGGCTACACACAATGACGTGCTTCTGGGAGAAGACAGACAAGAATATCATTGCTGAAAGATCAATGCATATGAAGTATGCCAATTATAACTAAATGCTGTTGAAAATAATAAAGCAGGGAAAGAGCAATTTGGATAATTGTGTATATGTACATGTACACACATACATACACACACACACATATATACACACATTCATTGAATGTCACATATATATGACAGTGAAGGACAGAGCGAGCACATCTTCATTGTGCGTCCTCCACTATCTGTAGAGCTACAATGCTTCGAGCTTCCTCAGAAAGCAGGACACGTGCAGGCCTGAAAGCCATTAGTCCCTACCCTAAGATGTAAACCCCTTTGGCTGCTGTGTCTTTCTCTACCCTTGCAGGAGGCAGGTTAAGGGCAGCCACGGTGGCAGAAGCAGGGCACCATCTCTGTCTGCTCCGGTTCTGGAAAGCCCACCTGAAGCATCGAAGTCAATTTGAGCAGAAAGGCCCGTGTGTGAACAAGGTGTCAAGGCCTGGATTTCCTCGGAGAAACTGCTCTAGGGGAAACTGAGGGATACGCTTGGAGTGTGGGGGTAACTTTGTGGAAGCCGGTGAAGGATGATGGGGGACCGTGGGGAGTGGCGGAGACCACCTCAGCATGAAGGCAAGGTCACTGCAGACTCCCGTAGATCTTGCATGTTCCATTGTGTGTTTTTACTTATCTTTGTCACTGACTGGATAGTCCAGTTCCTCTACCTTGTCTCAGGAAGCAGAAACACAGAGACCCTATAAACCAGTCTCTGGTCTTTGGGAATGGAAAGTGAAATAGGAGACAGGAGAGTGAAGGAGGAGGGAAAAGGAGGAGCGGAGTTGGGAGGAGGACAAGATGAAGGAGAAACTGGAGGCGGAGGAGGCAACGCAGGGACAGACCTGGCCCGCTGCATTGCCACTAAGTACTGAAGGAGCAGTGGATGTAAGGAGAGCGAGCTGAGTGGGGGTGTGATGTATGAATGCTGTCCTGCCTGTTCACTGGATGCAGTCTTGGGTCTCTTGACACCCCTTCCCTGACACCCAGAAGTCTGTCTCACCTCTGGGCACTCCTTTGTGAATAGGTCAGGGCGTGCACACAGTGCGACCAGCATCCCTTAAATTCCTAAATGCTTGGCACTAGAGGGTGATTGTCATTGCTTTTTTTGTATGGCTGTTACTGTATTTTCTCTTTATTTAATTTGTCCCCTGGCAATTCCATACAGGCATATCCCACATTCACTGTGTCGTCATTGCAGATCTTCCTTTTGGAGTCCAGTTGAGAACCGAAGCCCTGTTCCTGTGGGATCCTTTCCAGAGTCTGGCTGCCTAGAGCCTGTGCAAGTTTCCTTCCAGGCTTCTGACCAGGTTTCCAGGTTTCCAGGCTCTGACCAGGCTTCCGACTCACCAGATTCTCAGAAGTTCTTGGTCAAAATTTCCTTCCTGGAATCTCACAGTTCCATTGGCCAGGCTTTAGCATTCAGTCCCATGACACTTGCTCTGAGTTCCCCAAGGCTGTGGTTCATCGCAGGTCTGGGTCTGCTGAATTGCTGACATAGAATGGGCCCATCTGTCATTCTATCAATCTATCTATCTATCTATCTATCTATCTATCTATCTATCTATCTATCATTCTATCTACCTATCATTCTAACTACCTATCATCTATCTATCATTTTTGAGATAATGATAGATAAGCACCACACCTAAATAATTCCAGTCCCTCCCTCTCTCCAAATTCTCTTGTGCCCCTCCTAGCCTTCACAAACTCGTGACCTTTACAGGAGGGGTCTTTTCAAAGCAGCACCTTGCCACTGTGTTAATCCCAAGGATGGGAGGAGAAAGACCATCGACTCAAATCATCATGGCCAAATTAATTGAAGTTTTAAATCATGTACACAAGCTGCCTCCCCCTAACGTGGAGTTCCAGAGATCAGCACTGGATGTGAGGAAGACAAAGTTTTTCTAGCTCAGGAGTAGGGGGTTTCCAAGTGGAGGTTCTGGGAGGCAAAATAGGCAGGGTTACAGGAGCAGAATATAAGCATAACAAGTTAGTCATAATAATCTGAAAAAAGACACGATTGTAGACTTTGATTTTTTTTTTTTACACCTATTTTATTTGCGGTTCCTTAAGCCTCTACCTCTCTTCCAAGCCCCCAACCCTTAGGTCTAAGAGAAAAAAGGTTAGTAGGGACAGGGGATGTAGACCTCTTTAGATGTAGTTCCTTGGGGCGATTCCACTCTTTGTCATTAGGATATACAGCAGCCCAGCCAACCAGCAACCTAGCAACCCAGCAACAGCAAAAAGAGCAACATGGATCAGCAGCAGCCACAACCTCCTCGAAGTGTCTCCGAAGTGTTTCTCTCTAGGAAGCGTTCTCTTCCTGTCTGAGCTCCTGTTTATACCTTCTCAGAGTCCACACCAGGATGTTCTTCAGCAGGGGGAGGGGGAACCACACCCCCTTGCACGAGGCAGTTTCTAGCTGATTAAGGATCACACACCCTTTACAAGGCCGTTATCACCTGGTAAAGATCACTGCCCTCTCACAAGGATGTTATCTGCTGTGGACAAAGCAAAAGCGTTCCCAAACCCCACCCTTGGCATTACAACAAAAACATATTTACGTAACATAACCCAAACTTCTACTACACAAGGTTGCAAGGTGGGGATAATAAGGCAGTTGTAGATGGTCATATAACTTTTTGAAACGAAGGAAGGGTTGCCATCCCTGGAACAGGCAGTGCAAAACCATTTGTAGTTAAAAGTACAGATGGGGCATAGCCTAATCTTTGAGAAACAGAGGTTTTATCATAAACAGGAAAGAACCTGGTTTGTCTTTCCTATGGCTTTTAAGGTATAGCTGGTTCTTCAACTGCTCCCTTGAATGCTGAGTTTTGAGCACAAAGGGATGAGCACAAAGTGCCGAGAAGTCGTCCCGATTTTTCACTCCTTAAAATTCTCGATACAGAGAGCACAGTGCAGCATGGCGGTAAGGTGCTCACCGCCGAGGCGGGGACCACCCACCCAAATAGCTGTTCTCCAGCTTTTCCTGCTTTTATTGCCTGGAGATAGATTCTGGCAGAAGCTGTCTGCCATTGTCTGCCACCCTCCTAGCCCGAATTTTTTTCTCTTTCTGTCATCTCCAGCATTCCAACATTTAGTGAGAGTTATGATTGATGACATGTCAGGACAGCTCAGATTTCTAGAACACTGATCTCAATGCCATACGTATCCTATATAATTCACAGAAGGTTTATTTGGCCATGATCATCACAGATTCTCGAAGAATTGCATCAAGCCTCATTAGTTCAATTCTTTTACAAATATCTTATGTGCTTATTTTTTAAAAAAAAATATGTGTATGAATGTTTTGCCCGCATGTATATACAAACATCACATGTATGCAGAGCCCTTGTGGGCTAGAAGAGGGTGTCAGATCCCCCAGAATGGAATTAACAGGCTGTTTCGAGCCACCGTATGGCTGCTGGGAATCAAACCCAGGGTCTCTGCAAGGGCATCCAGTGCTCCTGAGTGCAGAGCCTCTCTCCAGTCATTGGGGACACTTTCCAGTTAGGGATCAAAAGACTTAATGTAGAATTTGATTTGGGAAGATTTTTCAAAAATGTCAGGAGGTTTAAACCATTTCATTAGGGACTGAAAAGACAGCTCAGCAGTTAAGAGCACTGTTCTTGCAGAGGACCTAGGTCTGGGTCCCAGCCCCCACATAGCGTAACCAGAGGATTCGTCCTCTTCTTACCTCTGAAGGTACTACACACATATTGTGAGTGGATATACATGCAGGCAAAATACCCATACACGTAAAATAAAAATAAATCTAATTAAAAAAAAATTTAAGCAGTCACTTAAAAATAGTCACACCGAAACAGAAAAATACAGAAAAAATTACATAGTTGTAAGGTACAGTGCACAAGGCTTTGGAAATTAAGAATCTCATTTTGTATTGAGTCTCAAGTCTCTCAGAACTGAGGGAAAGGCAGAGGGAACTGTCCCAGCATTGCGTGTGATATTTGCAGTCTTCCTTGTTGCATGGAGACTTGCAAGAGGTCAGGGGTGAGCCGTATCAAGATAACCCAGAGCTCCCTTTCTCAGAACTCTTTTTAGGTGACAGTGATCCTAAACCACTTTAAGGTTTGAGCCACTTCTGAAGCTGTGATTGGCTGACATTCCCATGACTGGCTTCCCCTACTGTAGTAAGGACAACGAGGAAGAAGAGCAAAAGAAACAGAAGATGATAATTCAGAGGAGTTGAGACAACCACATCTATTAAGTTGTTCAGGAGTGGTTAGGTTATTCCTCAAGAGCAGGGTTTCATTCATGGTGGAGCCAAAAATCCAGGGCCTGGGTAGAATCATGCATTGTGTATTCATGTGCTAAAAGAAATGCTTGTTGAGACTATAAAAGCTAAGCACAACCCAATTAAAGTAATTTTCAAATACTTGAATAGGCAGGTATTTATTCAAATAGATATTCTACCAACGGGCAACTATTCGTACAAGGGTGCTCAAAGCCTCCAGTCATTAAGTGAATGCAAATAAGACAACTGTAATGAAACACCACTCTAGGCCAATAGGATGGCAGTAATTTGAAAGACTGACAGGATTAAAAAAGAAAAAAGCGAAACTCTTGTGCATGGCTGGTGGGGATCGTAAACTGTTCGTGGTGACAGGATTCATAAGAGCCCAAACTCAAGCCATCTAGCCATCAAGCAACGAGTGTAAACGTGTGATATATACCCACATATCCGGATGTTATACAGTAGTTAATGTACATGGATATTTTATAGTGCTGTGATTTGTGTGTGTGTGTGTGTGTGTGTGTGTGTGTGTGTGTGTGTGTGTGTGTGTGAAGACCTGGCTCAGAGCCCTGCCCCCTGGCAGCCAGCAGACGATGAGATTATACCACCTCATGAGAACTTTGCATACAGGATATCAGAATCACCAGCTAGAAGCCAAAAGGTGGTGACTGGGAAAGACAGGGGAGGCCCCTCTGAGGGGCTTTTGTGCAGAGACAAAAATAATGAAGAGAGCGCCCTGGAGAAACGCGCTGGCAGTTTCCAGTCCTAAAGCTGCCACCCCTTAATACAGTTCCCCATGCTGTGGTGGCCCCCAACCAAAAAATTATTTTGTTGCTACTTCTGTTTTGTTGTTGTTTGGTTGTTTTTCGAGATGGGTTTCTCTGTGTAACCCTGGCTGTCCTGGAACTCATTCTATAGACCAGACTGGCCTTGAACTCATAGAGAAACGCCTGCCTCTGCCTCCTGAGTGAGTGTGGGACTAAAGGCGTGTGGCGCCATGCCCAGCTTTGTTGCTGCTCTGTAGCTGTAGTTTTGCTACTGTTATAAATCATAAACAACATGCAACCTCTAAAGAGGCCAAAATTCCCACAGATTGAGAACCATTGCCCTAGGGGAACAGGAGACAAGCTCCAGCTTCTGAATGAGAACCAGGTTGGCATGCTCTGTCTGAGATGCTCAATGACTGGTAGACTGTCCAACAGGACACTGGGAGAGTCAAGGATAGGGCCAGACCGTGTAGGCTTGTGGACCATGGCGATGAAGGGCTGTGAAACACATTCTGAGTAGGTGGGGAGAATTTAGGATTGGAGAGGAGAGAATGGCATCTTGAACAGCCAAGGGGAGCAGGCACCCTGCCGTGTTCCCAACTCTCCAGTCATGCAGCATGGCTAATCACACACAGCACGGCTGTGGTCCAGGCTCTCACATTCTTTGTCCCTGGGACTTCAGACCCATGCTGCCGCTGTCGCAGGGCAAGCTGGTGCGGTGCTTGCGTGCGCGTGCGCATGTGCCGTCATTGGCGCAGACCTGCTGCTGGACAGACAGAGCCCAGCGACATATGTTAGAAGACCTGATCAGTTCTTTATTGGGAAGGATATGCAGTCTGATATACGACAAACCTGTGGCCCCAGAAAGATGTCAAGCCCAAGACGCAGTTTGTCCCCTGTAATCTCATAGCTGCCCTGGAAAAAGCTACGGGTATGGCAGTTACTCCAGCGCCACGACACCTGGATGATACGCGTAGCATAGCGCAAACGGCAATAATTCCAGCGGACTTGCACCATTCGGACCCACGACTGAATAATGACACAGGCTCTTGTTTCTAGTACCATCCACTGCAGAACCATCAGCCGTCTCTCCTCCAGCCTGCTGGCCAGTATCTTTCTCCACCAGCACTGAATGATCCATGCGTTGAGGGCGGCCGACAGCAGTATCCGGCGCAGGAGGATGCCTCGCCACCAAGCCTGGATCTTTCTGGCCTTTAGTGCTTTGTTTGATGAGCGCATTGAAGATGACTGTTGTAGGGTGCAAGGTGAGGAATGGTTTTCAGGGGCGTAGCCACTGGTAAGTAACTCTTAGTTATGTGAACAATACCCTCCTCATGCACTGACACACACACACACACATGAAAGTAAGGGGACTTGGGAGAGGGTGAGAGAGATTAAGAGAGAGAATGTGATCAGAGTACATTACATATATAATATAGTATAATAATATATAACATATAATAATCATGTATTATATAATATATAATATATTATATTTTAATAACATATATTATATAATATTTATTATATGTTTATAATTATATAATGTTTATATATTATATATAACATAATTATATATTATATAAATACTAAATAATGTATAATAGATAACAAATACATAAAATATAATATATAGTAAATATATAATATATACATTCATGGAGAAAGAATAAGGATATATTTTCAGAAGATGGCCTGATGCGTTGTCAATAACCATGGCTTCCTCTCAAGCTCATGAGCACTGAGCAGGGCAACAGAATGAGCCACGAAAGCAGGAAGGCATATCACCTCTGCTCCCAAAGTCTTCCGTATCAGTTAACGAATAAAAAAAGTCACCTTAACCTCTGAGTCCCTTATGCCCCCGTTTATAGACTGTAGTATATCCACTTAAGTTTTTTATTTTATTTCATTATATGTATGGGTGCTGGGCCTGCATATGTTTGTACCATGTGTGCCTAGCTTCTCGGAGGTCAGAAAAAGGGCATCAAGTCTCCTGGAAATGGAGTTACATTTGTGAGCTGCCATGTGGGTGCTGGAAACTGAGCCCAGGTCCTCTGGAAGGGCAGCCAGTTCTCTTAACTGCTAAGCCATCTCTCCAGACCTCACTGGTTGGCCAGTTTAGAGCAAGAACCTTGTAATTTATAGGATCTTTCTGGGAAGGACTGCATACTGAGGCCGAGGCTTCCTGGCAGGAACTTCCCAGAACTGGCATTCTTTGCTCACTGTGCCTTTCCTTCTCCACCCCAGCCACTGCCCTCCCATCCCCACCCCCATTAGGTCCTAATACTAAATTCTCTCCTCACACAACTCAGGCTCCTGACCTCATCTACTTCTCATTTCTACTTCCCAGACCTTAAGCTTCAGTTAGTAGGATCATACATGCACGCAGGTGCACCTACACTCTTAGACAACCCTGGATGGGAGAGTTCTTTTGTTCAGATATGTTCTCCGAACACAGACCTCACACCCCGCTTTCCAGCTCCACGTGGCCCCACTCCCATTCTCTCCTGCCTTCTCCGCACACCAGTCACCATGTCTCAGGCTGGTAAGGTAGCTCTAAGATGGTCAAAGAAGAGCAACCCCCATTCAACCCAGCTTTGGACAGGGAAACTGTTTTCTTGGTTTCTGACAGCTGCCCTTATTGACAGCTAGCACCCCAACCTCTTGCTCACGCAGGTCTAAATGCTCACACAACAAAAACTGCATGACTGTCCTGTGTGAGGGATGTGGCAAAGACCACCATAAATCTGGATGACATAGGTCAGAGATGGGGTAGATCAGGGTTACCTCTGACCTTGAGGGCCTTTACGAAACCAACTTTTGAAGAGGATGGAGGTTTGAATTTTTTCTCCCTTTTAGGTTGCTTTTCTTTTTTTTTTTCTTTTTCTTTTTCTGTTTCTGTTTCTGTTGTTCCTGTTCGCTCACTGGTCGCATAGATTTGCACAATTGAGACTTCAGAGGAACCATCCTTCTTCTATAAAGGAGAAATCTGTGAATGGGTAACTATTCTTTGAACAGTCACATAGCCATTTTAACACATGTCCAGTTTCCTCGGTTGTCTGGCACCCCAGGCATGGGACTTATTTCCTGATGAAATGCAAACTCACCTTCTGAAGCCCACCGCTTACACTACACAGACAGCCCATGTTGGGAGACAGATGGCTCACACCTCCCAGGCCTGCGACCCCTTAAATTCCCCCATGGCTGGGGTTACGATGGCGCCATCACCTCAGGTCTGTGCTCCTCCAGCCACGAGGCCGGCAAGAAGAGTGAGGGAAGGGCGCCGGCGATGATGTCATAAGGGAACCTGTGACCAGGAATCAGAATGGCTTCTAACAGTTGGGTAGGCTCTCATTCCTTCCTACAGAAATTCCAAAAGTTGGGCTACAAGGTCACGGTAGAAAGCATCACCGGTTCATTTGAATAAAGGTGGGAAATGTTATTTTGATTCAGTTGAGATGATTAAAATTAGCAGTCTGACATATCAACAGAGTTTTAATATATGGATTTCGGCTCTGTCATACAGTGGATCCGAGCAATGAGTCTGTTGTGATAAAACACACAACAGAAGGTGCTTTGCAGAAGGAGGTTCATGGATGGCTCCTGAAAACACGTCTGGGGTAGAGAAAAGAGGTAAGAAACATGGGCGGCTCTAAGTGGGGCGGAGACAGAAAGCAAGAACAGTTCTTCCCTCCTGTTGTTAGCTGTGGAAGATGGGTTGGCGGTTTCCAACGATGCCAAATACATATTCACCGTCTAACTCAAGGTCCCATTCCTGGGCTCAGATGAAAAATGAAAATATGTCCTTAAAATGTGTGTGCACAAGCTTAGCTTTGTCGTGTAGATGGGACAGTGCTTCCCTAGTAAGCCGGAAGCCCTGGGTTCAATGCCTAGCATCGCATAAACTAAATGTGGGCATACTTACCTGTAATCTCAGCACCTGGGAGGTAGAGACAGAAGGATTCTAAGTTCAAGGCCATCCATTCTCAGCAACATATACCAGATTTGAGGCTATCTTTGCTATAGCAGACACTATCTTAAAACTGTCGACATGCATAGCCATGTATGTGTGCGCAACTGGCAAGCTGTCTCAGTGGTTCGAGTGTTTGTCATACAAGTTCAAGGACCCTAGTTCAATTCCCAGATCCCATGACGAGGTGGAGGGGGAGTACTGAGTCTACAAAGTCGTCCTGTGACACCCACACACCCACCACAGCAGGCACTACCCCATTGAGGAAAAAGCCTGTGCGCAGATGTCCGCCGCAGTTTTATTTTGATCACATCAGCCAACCCCACTGTCCGAAAGTACAGATGACCAGTCATATTCACGCAATCCAACGATCTCCAGCACTAAGCAACGAGCAGACACACAGCAGTATGGTGTGAACCCAACGTAAAACATTACATGCCAAGCGACTCCCTGAACATAAAACGATAAACCGAATCCATGGGCAGAAGAAATCAGACCAGCATTTACAGCTAGAATAAGGATAGAAAGGGAACGGCTGCAGATAGCACCCGGAGGAAGCACAGAGCAGTAGGCTGTAGGTCTGTGGTGATTAGAAAGTTTGATGACTCATCAAATCAACCTGCAGAGAGAGCTTGTCTCTGTGCTGTTGTGAGAGCCGTGATCAAACAAGTCAGGTTAAAAGACAATAAATAGATCTGTGTTTATAGGCACGAGTTATAACTCGCTGTAAAGGGGGGAGGGGTAGGGCAGAGCATGGGCACACATTCTAGCATTCAGGAGGTAGAGGTAGGCAGGTGTCTTCGAGTCCAGGCCAGCCAGGGTTACATAGTGAGGCCCTGTCTCAGACAACAACGGAGGACCCTTGACGACACCCAAGGCTGCTGTTAGTTCTCCGAAGGGCTGGTAGAACCGGACACGCAGTCAATCTGTGCGTTAAATATTTTTGTGTTTATGTGTAGGTGTGTGAGAAATGTGTATGTATGTGAGTGTTTGTGCGCGTGTGTGCTGTGGTGTGCTTATGGAGGTCAGAGGACAACTTGCAGGAGCCAGTTCTGTCCTGCCCTGGGGATCCCAGGGATAGGCTTCATGTGGTCAGGTTTGGTGGGACGTGGCTACCCACTGAGCTATCTTGCCAGGTGGAGGTCTTTCTTCCACAAGCTGGAGTCATCAGAGAGGAAGGAGTCTCAGATGAGGAAATGCCTTCATGAGATCCAGCTGGCAGGCATTCTCTCAATTAGCGATCAACGGGGGAGGGCCCAGACCCTGGTGGGTGGTGCCATCCCTGGGCTGGTGGTCCTGGGTTCTGTCGGAAAGCAGGCTGAGCAAGCCATGAGGAGCAAGCCAGTAAGCAGCACCCCTCCATGGCCTCTGCATCAGCTTCTGCCTCCAGGGTCTGCCTCCAGATTCCAGCCCTGCTTGAGTTCCTGTCCTGACTTCCTCCACTAATAGACTATGATCTGGAAGTGTAAACTGAGGAAGCTTTTTTTCTCCCCAGTTGGCTTTTTGGCTACGGTATTGCTTCACAGCAATAAAATCCTAAATAAGACAAGTTGGTACCTGTGTCGTGAAATATTGCTGTGACGGACCTGACCATATGTTTTGCAGAGAATTGTGGAAGGACTTTGGAACTTTGAGTACTGAGATGTCAGTAGAATGTTTTATAGAAACTTGGAAGCTAAGAATGTTGACAGCTGCCTGGCGAGGTGGCACACATCCGGATTACTAGCACTTGGAAAGCAGAGGTGGGAGGATCTCTGAGTTCGAGGCCAGTCTGGTCTACAAAGCAAGCCCAGGACAGCCAAGACTACACAGAGAAACCCTACCTCAAAAGCAAAAACAAAACAAAAAACAAAACAACAAAAAAAGAACATTGACAGCAGTGCAGAAGATGAAGGCCTGGCTTGTGAAATTTAAGAGGGAAGATTAAAGACTCTGTCAGGGCCATTTGCTATTTTGACTTAAGGTGGTTCTGGTTAGCTGGGGCTGAAAAATCAGGTGCGATTAACAAGAGGCCAGAACTAGTAAAGAGAAATCTTTGTGTTACTGAGACAATTGGTGCTGGTTAGCTGGAGCTAAAAAAAAAAAAAAAAAAAAAAAAAAAAAAAATTAGCAGTGATTAAGAGCATCACTGAGGTGAAATCTTTGGGAAGTATATTTTTTTTCTTATTTGCTTTTTATTCATAATCATAAATTTAACTCTGCAATCCAGCTAGACTTGGAGGGGAATGAGGAAAAGATGGAACCCAAAGAACTTCAGGGAGAGCAGAGACGACAGGGTACTTCAAGCAAATGGGGTGGAGGTGCCCTCCGAGCTATGGTCTGCTCAGGTCTTCCTCCTGAGAAGGAATGGTCTGCTGGGTAGGATGTCTGCAAGCCAAAAGAATTAGAGTTGTCCACAGTCGGAAATGGTGAACTTCTTGCTGGTCTTGCCATTCCTGGACCCAAACGCTCCATGTTCATGCCTGCTTTCACCTTCCCAAAGGCCACATGCTTGCCATCCAGCCGCTCAGTCTTGGCAGTGCAGGGAACCATTTGTTGTTTGGTCCAGCACTTGACATGGACAAGATTCCAGGACCTGTATGCTTCAGGATGAAGTTCTCCTCCTCAAATTTCTCCCTGTAGATGGACCTGCCGCCAGTGCCATTAATTATGGCGTGTGAAGTTGAAAGGGTTAGACTAACTTTGTAACCTGTATGTCTTCTAAAGCCTATAATTTTGAGTTTTAGGTCCAGGTTAAGCTAAAGCCTCTTAGTACCTTTCCAGAGAACAGAGGAATGTGACCCTATCTGTGAGGACAGATATAAAAAAGTAAGCAAGCAATGACCTTCACTCAGCAAAAAGAACGACCAGACCCTTGTCTTTGAGATAATGTTTCTTAGCACCCAATCCAGATGGCCTCAATCCTTCTTCTGAGTAGCTCCTGACCTCCAGCCAAAAGCCTGCAGCCCTGATCTTCAAGGATGAGCTAACCACCCCCACCTTCAATTGCAGCTGCATCCACACTTGGCAGGACTGGCCAAGCTTGAGCACCTAAGACTAACCAATTATCTTACTTTATAGCTTCCTCATCCAATCCTAAATTGCCAAAACTCCAACTTCAAATTTCCGCACTTTTTCTTTTAAAAACCTAAGGCCTTTGTCTCCTGGTGCCACTCTTTGCTGACCGGCAGGGGTGACCCCATTGTGCAATGGTTAAATTAAACCTCTTGCTTTTGCATCGAATTGTGGTCTATGGGAGTTTCTAGGAAGGGTGCGATCTTGAACTCCTGAGCTGTGAGACCCCAGGTCTTACAAAGTCACCACCCTGGCACACAGATCCTGGAATAATTCTGTGAAAGGAGAAACTTATATCCAAATCCTTTCTCTCCGGTGCTCAGAGCACAAAAGTTTTCTGCTGTCTTTGGAACTTTGTCTGCAAACAGTTAGAAGGAGACGCAGCCCAAGGGCTGGCCCATCGGCCTCGATGTTGAAGAACACGGTGGGTGGGGTTGACCATGGCTACAGCAAAAGGCGACAGGGGACAGTGGTATCTGCCGGGAAGTGTTTTTTTGAGAGCACAGAGAAACTGTGTTTTAGAGTTGGCCGAGGTTGTACCTCATGCTGGCAGCTGGACTTGGTAATGTGTAAGAGTCACCCAGGGGGCACTGGTTTGGAAGGCATGAAGGGGTCATGGAGAGCATCTGAGGACTGGCATGATGAAAGGCCAGGAGAAGCTGTTGGTGAAGGTGCAGCCTCAGCGGCAGTTGAATGCCCTGGACTGAAGGGGTCATAGAGAAGTTGAGGCTGGGCACCATAAAGAGAGCCCAGGAGAGAGGCTATTGGTGAAAGCGCAGCCCAGTTGCGGTGGAAGACCCCAGAACATTGGAGATGCCAGGGCCATGGGATGACCACCAAGAACAGCAGCAGCAGTGGCGTGAGCCAGCTGGGGCCCAGAAAACAAAGCTGTGTGTGCTGCAAAGGGCAGAGCCGAGCCGGAGAGGTGACCCGAGCCCTGTGGGGGATCCCAGAAGACATGGACAGTTGGAGTTTGATTTTGCTTTGATTTTGATTGTGACTGTGCCCTGATTTTTCCCTCTTGGAGGGTATTTTACTGGAGCCCACAGTTGAAAGACTTTGAATTCGAAAAGACTTTAAAACAGATTGCATATGTTAAAGGGGCTGGAAATTTACTGTATTTGAATTTGTAAAGACTGAAGGACCTTTGAAGTTATTTATGTTTCTAATGAGTGATCTTGGGGATGAGTACGAAAGGGAGGGTTGAGCTTAATGGTGATGTGTTTGTGTGCCAAACTGACAAGGGGTCAGTTGTACCGGCTGATTTTGTGTCAACTTTAGCTTGGTGTTCTCTTTTTATCTGTGCGTACTCAGCTCTTAAACCTGGGCTGTAGGACTTGAACTCGTCCTAATTCTCATAAGGCAAACGCTTTATCTACGGAGCCATCTCCCAAGCAGATAGTCTTTATAAAAGATCTGTTGTATGGTTTTCCCATAGCAGCACAAATGGGCAAACACACAGCTGCTTCTTGTGTCCTTTTTTTTTTTCCCCAGGGATTGCACAATTTTAGAGCCCATGCCCAGTGACCATTTAGAGGCAACACTGGAATCTTGCTGGGTCTTGGCACAGAAAACACAGTCCTTCCTTTCCCCCTTACAATGGATAACGTTTGGAGTACATTTATAATTCTATGATTTAAAAAGAGATTTCTCCAGGAAGTTGGGGTGCTGGTCCTCAATTTCTGCTCTGCTATTCTGCTGAGAGTCTGACTAACTCCCCAGGAGGGAACTATTGGCTTTATTTCTTCTTCATATATTCCAGCATCTTATAACTTCTCTGGTTCCATCTGTTTTCAGTCAGCATAGTTCAGCCGTCTGGCTTGCTTACAATGGTTTTCCTAAAGAAAATAGCAGGAAATTCTCTCTCTGCAATACTTTCTGTCTCCGGAGCACACACACATGTGACCAACACTGGAAGCCCTGGTTCTTCCATTGCTGTGGAGTGAACTATCAGGAATATATGGTCTCCTGGACAAGGGCATTCCTGGGCCAAGTTGTCACTTGGTACCCGGCCCTTCCATGCTTCTCCACGCTAGACACATCTCCCTAGAGCGAGTGTATTAGTTAGTTATAACTAACTGTATTAGTTACTGTCTTACTGCTGTGATGGAACACCATGACCAAGGGCATCTGTAGACTGAAATGGTTATTTAGGTGTTCCTGAATGGTTCCAGAGGGACAGATATCTATCACCATCACAGCTGGGAATTGTGACAGCAGAGAAACATGGCTTCAGGAACAGCTGAGGGTTCACACTTCCAACCTCAAGCAGGAAGCAGAGCAAGCACATTGGGGATGGCACAGGACTTTGAGGTTTCAAAGCCCACCTCTGGTGATATACATAAGCCACACCTCCTGAAACCCCCCCCCCCCACACACACACACAGTGCCACCAAGTAGGGACCAAGCAGATCTGGGCCTATGATGGAGTAAGGAGAGGCATTCTCATTCAAACCACCCCATTCCACTTCTCCTTGGCTCCCACAAGCTCATGATCATATCACAATGAGAAATGCATTTAGTCCAACTTCAAAAGTCTCCATAATCCTTCACAGTCTCAACGCAGTTTAGAAGTCCAGAGACTTCTAAAGAAGTCAAGGCAATCTCTTAATTGCAAGCTCCTACAAAATCAAAAAGTGAGTTACATACTTTCAGCATATAATGGCACAGAATGGAGCATAGTGAGGAAATACGGGGCAAACATGAATGGAAAAGAAAAAAGGCACAACTGCTCTTGTGGTTTTTTTTTTTTAATTATAGATATAGAATACAGTTAGAGAGGCAGGAACAGAGACACATGGAAGAGTACAGAAGGAACATGGCAAGCAAACTGGGCCAGGCCCTGGCAGGAGACAGGGTATGGGAGAGAAGAGAGCCTGAAGACCAAGAGCGATGGTCAAGAGGCCAAGAGGTAAAAAGGGCAGGTGTAGCCAAATTGGCTGGATTATATAGGAATGAGCAGGTGGGGGAGGGTAGCCCAGACCCTGGGCTGGAGAGTTCAGGGTAATGGGTGGGGTATGCCAGCCAGGAGGATCCCATAACAGGTAGGAACTGATGGGTGCTGGAAGATCCTCCTCGTGGCTAGAGTTCACTTTGATATGTTGATACGTAGCCGTGAGCTGTTTGTCCTGGGTTTGAGACCTAACACAAAGCAAGACCAAATGTTAGCTGGGCCAAGGCCAAATTGTAGCTCTGTGTCTGATATCAACAGGCTTAAGTAGCCCCACATTTCCAGCTGTGCTGCCTGTAACACTAAGCTGTTCTTAGTCTGATTCTACTACGTGCAGCTCTTTGGCAGCTAGTACAAGCCTGTGGCACGTCCAGTGTCTTTGGGTCTCCATAGCCTCATATAGTGACCTCTCAGGACCCTCATGAAGGACTGGCTGTCACATGTTGCCCGGTCTTGGTTGCTCTCTGAAACTGCATTAGAGTCCATGACCCCTTTATTCCTGACTCCCTGCCACACGGGTAACATTGCCAAGTCTGGCTACTAGCTTGGAATGGAGCCTGGGCCCTTGAATCACATTTGCAGCAGCTTTTTGTTTGTTGCTTCTTTCTAGGAGCAGAAAATTCCTTATGCCTTTTTCCTTTCAGGAGTTGGCAGAATAGCCCGGAGGGCTCTTTCTCTGAGAGCACCCTTTATTGTAATACAGACCAGGCCTCTGCTTACGTTCATCTCTTTCAGCACAAATCCTGGCTACAACACCAAATTTTCCTGGTGCTCTCTAGCTCTCTTTTTTTTCTTCAAAGGGTGCATTGTGCACTTTTCCCGACTTGCTCTTTTTCACTGTAGACCTGTCTAAGCACAAATACCAACAGCTACATGACAGAGTCCATAGTAGGTGGTCTTGAAGTCTCCACCAAAGAAATCAGCCCTCTGACTTAAATTCAGTTCTTTTGAATTCAGCCTCAGGTAAGTTCTCAGGGCTGGAACAGAAATCAGCCACTATTATTTCTTGTCGGAAAGTAACGGGAAGAGTGTCTCCAGCCTGCTGTTAATATTGTTCCTCCTGAAACCTCTTGAGCCCGTGAGCCCAGCCTCCACAGTCCACATTGCTCTCTGCACTGCTTTCTGAGCTTCTGCTAGGATGTCCCATGAAGCTCTGCTTAGAGCAGTTCACCTGCTTTTCTAGTCCAAAGTTTCAAAATTTTCCACTTTCCTCAAAAGATGGCACGGTCAGGTCTCTCGCAGCAACATCCCGTTCCTGGTACCAATTTCTGTCTGAGCTGGGTTTTCTATTACTATGACAAAACATCATGATCAAAAGCAACTTAGGGAGGAAAGGGTTTATTTCATCTTGCACCTCTCAAATTACACCTTATCACTGAGTAGTCAGAGTTGAGTGACTGAGGAAAGCAATGGAATTCATCAAGCAGAGATATATGAACCAAAGACAGCACTAAATCCCCAAAATGGGGGAGAGGGGGAGTGAGAATGAAAGAGATGGACAGGAATAAATATGCAGAAGTCATATCCTTATCACAACCTCGACTGTATATAGATTAAATATCTCACTCAACTGGTCAAAAAAGGACCCGGTGTCGCTATCCACAAGAAATTCACTCCACCAGTAAAGACTAAAAGTTAAGGGTTAGGAAAAATTACTCCCAGCAAATAGAAACCAACGTGAGCAGGAGTAGTTATATCAAACAAAAGCTATACAAGGAGACAAAGAAAGGTTGTATGATTGTAAAAGAATAAACTCAGCAAAAGGAAATAATTATAATTTATAAAGCAAAATGCTGAGAGACTTATAGAGAGACTCCGATACAATAAACGTAGGAGACTTCAGCACAGGTCTGAAGCCTCTAAGAGCTACAGAACACCACTAAAGGAATAGCTAATTGCTTGTCTGCTACAGAAAAGTACGTGTTTTGTGGTCAACAATGAAGATGTGTCAAGAGAGTACAGACAGCAGGCGGAAGAAGCTTCTGCTGAGCGTACGTGGGACATTCTGAGTACTGAAATTTAAAGGCACTAATGACTCCGTAATGTAGGAAATCAAATGACTCATACCCTATAATTAAAGCTTGGTGAGATAATCTTTGAGTGTGTCTTCTCGCTATATATATATCAAGGAGAGAAGAATCAAATGAAAACGTTTGGGAGACGCAGACTCAATCATGTGATCAGAGTGAACCTGTGACTCAAGGCACAAACTGAACTCACATGTCCCTGAAGGGACCAGGAGAAGGCACTGTCACCTCCACTGTCTCCCTGCAGAGAGCACATAGAAGTCTTCCATACATCCATACATCCATACATCCATACATCCATACATCCATATATCCATATATCCATACATCCATACATCCATATATCCATACATCCATATATCCATATATCCATACATCCATACATCCATACATCCATTCATCCATACATCCATATATCCATACCTCCATATATCCATATATCCATACATCCATATATCCATTCATCCATACATCCATACATCCATATATCCATTCATCCATACATCCATTCA
>NW_026596120.1:15850116-15909098 GCF_907164565.1 Psammomys obesus
ATCCATACATCCATATATCCATACATACATCCATATATCCATACATCCATATATCCACATATATTTCCAAGGCAAAAGTTTTAGAAGCACAATCAGTTATGGGAGGCTGTTAAAGCGGTGCTGAAAGGGGAGTTTTAGAATTCATTTGACACAATATTCTGAGCTCTCATATCAAGAGGTGAGGGAAAAAGGGCAGAATAAATAAATGGAGGAAATAGTGCAGATGAGGACAAAAATCCATAAAATTATAAACAAAAAAAAATGATAGAACTGATGGAACAAAGGCTTCGTTCTGGGCAAAGAGCAATGAAGTGACACACCCTAGCAGTGTATTAACTCTATAAATACTAAAAAGATAACACAGGATTACTGTAAAAGGAAATTTACTTGCCTGGTGCAATTATCATTTCGGAGGCTTGTTACTTCTGTCTGCTAACCTAGGCCTAGAACGTTTTCAGCCTTCCGAGACTTACCGCTGAATAAGTTCATCCTTTCTTGTTCTTTCTGAACTCTTGCTGGCTGGTTCAACTCAGCTGTTCCGGCTCAAACTCCTCTCCTATTGTAAGACCTGGGGTCTCACAGCTCAGGAGTTCAAGATCGCATCCTTCCCAGAAACTCCCACAGACCACACAACTTGTTGCAAAAGCAAAAGGTTTAATTTAACCATTTAACCATTGCGCAATGGGGTCACCCGTGCTGGGTCAGTGGCACCGGGAGACAAAGGCTTTAGGTTTTTAAAAAAAAAATTGTGGGAAATTTGAAGTTGCAGTTTTCGAAATTTAGGATTGGATGAGGATGAATTGGTTAGTCTTAGGTGCTCAAGCTTGGCCAGTCCTGCCAAGTGTGGATGCAGCTGCAATTGAAGGTGGGGGTGGTTAGCTCATCCTTAAATATTAGGGCTGTGAGCTCTTGGCTGGAGGTCAGGAGCTACTCGGAAGAAGGATTGAGGCCATCTGGGTTGGTTGCTAAGAAACACCATCTCGAAGACAAGGGTCTGGTCGTTCTTTTTGCTGAGTGAAGGTCATTGCCTGCTCACTTTTTTTCTATCTGTCCTCACAGATAGGGTCACATTTCTCTGTTCTCTGGAAAGGTACTAAGAGGCTTTAGCTTAACCTGGACCTAAAACTCAAAACTATAGGCTTTAGAAGACATACAGGTTACAAAGTTAGTCTAACCCTTTCACTATCTGACTGATTCAGTCTGGCTTCTCTCTCGCCCTCTGACTGAATTGCTCTGCCTGGCCTCAAGCTAACTCTAGCAATAAGTTCTAATTTTCTGGCTCCTTCTTATTCTCTGACTTGTTCTCTCTTTACTTGTGTCTAGCTTTTTCTCTCTTCAACCCGCCTCTGTAAAACTCTCCTGGTAAATTGCCTCCTTTCCCTTTCTCTGCACTGCTCTTTTGCCTCAGTTTCCTCTCTTTCCCTCTCTGTTCTCATGAGAGTGGGGCATACCCTATTCTGTCAAATCTTCCTCTGATTTGTCACTTTGTCGGCTTCTCAATTAGACATCACTTTCAAACATGGCTGCTTCCTTCTACAAACTAACTTTACCTTCATTGTTTGGGGTTAAAGATGTATACTAAGGGTGTGTCTGTATTCCAGAAGAGAGATTAAAGGTGTCTGCTAAGGGCGTGTCTATATTCCAGCCAGAGAAGCCTATTTTTTTTTTATTAAAATCCCTCTACAGATTACCAAAAATAACTCTTGCATAAATGTGTGAATTTAGATTAAATGGACAAATACCTCAAAATTCAAACTATCTCAATTCTCTTAGTATGAAATAAATAAATAGTCCTATACAATGACAGAAATTAAAGCTATAATTAAAAAAATTCACCTCCAATTTTAAGAGGCCCTTAAATAATTAAAACCAGTTTCTACACTCTCTTCTAAGAAATGGAAGGATAGATAACTCTTCCCAATTTTTCTAAGAAACTGATATTGCTCTGATATCAAACCAAAATAAAATTAACAAAAACCCCCCACTGTATCTTCATGAACATATTTGCAAAAGTCCTTAAAATATTACATATAACCCAGCATATAAAAATAGTTAATGTGACCAGGCATATTTTACTCTGTATAGGTTGGACATTCAACTAACGACAACCCACAACATTAACAAGCGAGAGAAGGTATGGTCGCATGGATTCATAATGACATTGAGGTGCTGGGGAGGGGGCACAGTTGCTAAAGGCCTTGCTGTGCAAGCAGGAGGACCCCCAGCAAAGACAGTGACAGCACTGAGGAAGGACTCACTGCCCCGCCAGCCAGGCTGAGCCCTGAGCATGCGAGAGAGCTGAGATTTAAGACGTGAGACAGTGCAAGATACTGTCTCAAAAGTAAATAAATGAATGAATAGAAAAACAGCAAGCCGCTAAGGAAGACGCCCAGCATAGATGTCCACGCTATAGATACACAACTCACATACAAAAGCACTTGACAAAACCCAGGAGCCTCTCACACGTCAACTGTTCTCAATCGTGTTCAACAGAGGGCTGCAAGTTCTAGCCAGTGCAATAAGGCAGGAAAAGCAAATTAAAGTGCATGCCTGCCAGAATGTAAGAAAGAAAACCATCTTTTCATCTGACGTGATGTGCAGAAATAAGACAAAAACTTCTAGAACGAGTAAGTGAACTCACTGAAGCTGAGGATGCAAGACAAACAAAAAGTCAGTTTTATTTTTACATTGAATGAGCAAATGGTTCCACCGAATTTTAATGCCATTTATATCTTTAGTACGGTGAAAAACATACACAGAACTTGTATGGTTAAAAACTACAGAACACAGATGGAAAGAAATTGGAGAAGATCTAAATAAGGAGAAGCAAGGCCTGGCAGTTGGAAGAGTCAACAGTAAATATGGTAATTTCCCCGCATTAAATAAAAAAAAAAAATCTATCCACAGGTGCCTACTGAATCTTCTTTGAGACCATCTCAGCAGAGCGCCTAGAGGATTTTATTGCAAGCTGAGAGGGTAGAAATCTATGCTGCCCACTCTGCCTGGGATGGTCTGGATCACTGAGGGCGCAGGGCATTTGATTGGAGTAGAGGCATCAGTACATAACAGTTTTATTTTGGTCTGCATTTTTCTGGTGTTTTGGCTAAAGAGGGCTTTGAGTGGCTTTTCCTTGATCCTGTGTATTTCTGGCTTCTTCAGCTCCAAATCTAAATGGAGAGCAAGGCGAGGAAGTTGACCCTCCTCACCGTTAACAGATTGTTGCAAGTTACAGCTAAGTGCTATAAGGCAAGAAAAATAAATAAAGGGTACACTGACCAAAGAAATGCCAGGGAGGGAATTCACCCCAGGGCTGTTTGCTTCTTGTTTGTTTTTTGTTTTTTTGGGGGTGGGGGACAGTTCTGAGGTCCCTAGCCATTTTTATTTATCCTCTTAACCTTTCAATTGTGTGTGTGCTCGCTTGCACATAACAACCAGGGTTTTAATATTCGCTTGCGTCTGCTCTAGGGAATTAGCCTCAGCCACTGCTCTGTTAACATTTAAAGGGCTGCAGGGGTGATGAAATGCTGAGCTGAAGGCAGTGGGAGCGCTTCAGATCTCGTGAAAATGAAGAAGAGTCAGCTGATCCCCGTGTGAAAACAGAGCCTCTCCCCTGAGGTGCGTCTTCCGCCTCAGCTCAGGTCCAGTTCTCAGGGCTAGAGACAAAACTCTATCCTCTGAGGATTTCCTTAAATGCATATGGCAGGTGAGTGTTAAGGCACCCGTGACTTCCTGCCTTGCTTCCTGACACATGCTATGTGACCCCCATAGTAGGTGCCACCTCCCTGGGAGACATTTTCACCAGGTGGGGCCTCCTCTTCTGCCCTGCCCCCATCAGGCTCCAAACCCTCCTCAGCAGATGTTTGCAAAGGTTACATGTTTCCCCCAACTTAGATCCTGATTTCATTTCAAATTTGTATTTGGATCATTTGTAGAGCAGAAAGAATGAGTCGCTGGAGCGACTTGGATTGGCCTTCGGAGCCAACCCCTCCCCCCTTCTGCCCCAGTGAACTCTCCAGGGACTCGTGTTTTGGGATTCCGGGTACAATGACCTTTAGCTATTCAGTGAAAGCAGGCACAGCTCTTACAACCGTGGCACAGGCTTTGAGCAAAAGAGGTAAGAAGCCATCGTAAGATGGCCAAATAAGAGAGCCCCTCCGGCAAAGAAGCCAGGCAAGGCTGTCAGCCTAAGCCGGCTATGGTGGAATGGGCCTGAAACACCTCACAGCAGAGTCAGGAAGAGCATGAGCTTGAGGACAGCTTGGATGCACCATCAGGGCCCATTTTAAGGACCACAAACCAGGGTCTAGAGAGACGGCTTCGTGCTTAAGAGTGTGAAGTGCTCTTGTAGAAGACCCAAGTTCTGTTCTTACCATCTACATCAGGATACACTCTGCCTGGAACTCCACCTTTGGGAGATACAACAGCCTTTGCTGGCTTCCATGGTGTGTGTGTGTGTGTGTACATGCTTATACAATAAAAATAGAGTTAAAACAAGCAAACGAGGGCTCTGTGCCTAAGAGGACTTGCTGCTCCTCTAGATAACCGAAGTTTAGGTTCTAGCACCCACATCAGTTGGCCCACAGCTGCCTGTAACTCCAGCTTTAGAAGCTCTGATGTCCTCTTCTGGTCTCCTCAGTAATCCTCATGCACATATCTATACATCCATGGACACACACGTACACATTGGTGAATCTAAAAATAAAACAAAACTCAAAAGGTCTTGGGCTAAATCTTTGTACCATGGTGCTGGGCCTCAGACTGAATCTTGGATCTGAAAACATACCACAGCTAGCCTGGAGACCAGCACTACCAAAGCTGAGGCCCAGCAGAGGGCGGGCAGTCTGAGGAAGGATCCACACAGCTACTTCTGAGGACAGTAGCATTTGAAGGCCTCCAGGTCATACCCCACTGTGTGTCCGCCCCGGCTGCCCCCTCCACTCCCAAGCCATGCCTGCTTCTCCCAGGGAGTGGCCAGCACAGACAGGGAAGCTTTGCTGCTCAGCCTCAGGGGACAGTCACAGCTGCTGCCTCTGCACTCAGCTCTGGCCTTCCCCAGGGCTGGCTCTGCAACACAGCCTCCCCCACAAGTCCGAGGGGCACATGTGTGTCCTGCTGCTGCTCTGTTGAGGTGTGCAGTCCTCCTAGCTCCCTGCCAAGCCCTATGCTGGCCCTCAGGGTCCTGAGGTTCAGGCTGTGGAATCCCTTGTTTTCCCAGTTGGCCCTGCTGCAGCCAGACCCTGTGGTGCTAAGCTCTGAATGGAGTTGTTCAGGCAGGAGCTGCAGAAGAGAGGCCCAACGGCTGAATTCCCTTGCAGGGAAAGAGACTGCAATAGATTCCTTCCTGTCTCTCTTGTCATTCAGCCTGAGTCCTAGGATCCGTTTCAGGCTCAAGCCTCCCTGGGCCTCCCGTTCGGGAGCAACAGCTTAGGGTAGCCCCAGGTTGGCCAACTTTGCTGATTAGCTGGATTTTCTCACAGCCAGGCCTGTGTGTCAAAGGTATCTCCGTTTCCAGTGCATCTGGCTTTGCTGTCGCTGCAGATGGAGCAGATGTGATGGGAAGAGAGGCGGGGCTGATAACATTGTCTGGGGCTCTCGCCGCCTCTAAGGCTGTGTTTGACAGCTCAAAAATTGGCCCTGCAGTAGGCTAAAAAAAAAAAAAAAATGGCCCTCAGAAATCTATCCCTGTCAACCCCCTCGAGCCTCGAGACTATGAATGTGTTTAACTTATGGGTCTTGTGAAGAAAAGAAGTTTATCCTGGATTGTCTGGGTGTGGCCTAAATATAGTCACATACATATTTTCTTCTGTGAAGGAGGCAGAGGGAGAACTAGAGAAATGGCTGAGTGGGAAAAGAGCCCCTGGTGCTCAAGCATGAAGACCTGAGTCTAAAGCCCTGGAAGCCACATAAAAAGCCACACGCGCTCACAGATACCTGCAACTGCCGTGCTGTAGAGATTGGCAAGAGGAGGATTTCCGGTTTGCTGGCTGCCAACCCAACAGGTTCACTGAGAGACCCTGTTCTCAAGGAAATAAGGCGGAGTGTTGATGAAGCAGGATACTCGATATCCCGACATCCTCCACCGGCCTCTATGCATGTGTGGGCATGAGCAGCCACACAGACACACACACACACACACACACACACGCATATCACACATACATACATACACACACACACACACACACACAAAGGAGGAGGCAGAGAGAGTCTTGAGAGAAGAGAAGGTAACATGAAGACAGAAGCAGAGCTGGAGAGCGTGACCTCCAACCAGAGAATGCTGGTGACTCCCAGATGCCAGGCATGGCAAGACAAGCTCGTTCTCCCCTCCCCTCCCCCCAGAGCTTGAGGGGTGTCCATGCCTGCAGACTCCTTAATTTCAGACTCTAGTCTGCACGGCTATAACAACACGTTTCTGTTGCTTTTAGCCGCCGGCTGCGTGGTGATCTGTCACAGCAGCCACATAAATCAGCGCGTTCCTTGCCCTGCAGTTGTGGAGATGTCCAGACAGAGTGTGCGCGTGACAGGAGACGGTGCGCAATCACAAATGGAGATGCTCCGTCCCTGACAATTGGTGTGAAGTTGTGGCATGAGTGGGGGTGTCTAGCCATTAGTAACACACAGACGTACAGGAATAGCTATATACTGGGCAAACGTCCCCCCCTCTGCGAGGAGGCGTCCCCATGGGTGGAAAGATCCAACCATGGCCACTTATTACCATTGTCTCCCTGCATACGTGAGATGTATGAAGGTCCAGATACTGGGGCAATACCCAACATGATCAGGACTGCCCAGCTTCCGGTATAAAGCGCAAGGCAAGCCGGGAACACGCAGAAGAGGCAAACAGGAGGGGCTGACTGGTTCTACCTCACTCTCCTCCTACTTTGGCCACTAACCCCCTGCCAAATGGGTGAATATGGTTAAAACCCCTACACGATGGGAAATTCCTTTAGCTTGCTTCCGTTTGGTGGGGCACATCACGAGATCAAGGATGACCACAGCCCGGGGATTTAAGACCCTCGTCACAGCTTCTCTTCTCCAGGAAGAGAACTTCACGGAAAACGATGTGACAGTTGTCTATTTCTTGCCCGTCAAAATGACACACATGCCTGTCATTTCAGCATTCAGGAGGCAGAGGCAAGGAGTTGGAGAATTGGAGCCCAGCCTGGGCTCCCTGGTGAATCCAAGGCTAGCCCAAGCTACATGTTAAAACAAAACAAAGTAGAAGCCTACTAGAACAAAAATAAGCTAGTGATCTAAGTATAAATCCTGCACCTAAACCTATCACTCCTGTGCGGTCCGCAGAGTCCCGCCCTTGCATTGATTTAATGAGAACAGGAAAGGCTAAGACCTCAAAACCCCTTGTCGGACACACCCATCCCAGCTGATCTTGTCCATGTCTCCTGTTGGTCCCGACCCTCATCTTTGAGCCATCTTTCTCTCCCATCAGCTTTCAAGCATGCTCCTCATAGATAAATCTAGAGCTTCAAGATTTCATACACAAAGGAGGGTGGGCATTGTGAGAAAGTTTTAATTTCCTCGGTATCCACTTCCCCGTCCTTGTTCCTCATTACGGTGTACGAGAATTCAGGAGTCTCAGGGGTCTGCCTGCTTGTGCCCAATCACTCGGGGCTGGTACCTCGGCTTTTCAGAGGGCACAGAGACATTCCAAGGCTATCCGTGACAGCCAGTGTGAGGTGATGGGGTGAGTTGCACCAGGACTTCCTTGCTTACCAGGTCCTCCTGGACTTGACCCACGCCACCATCTATGTTCCAGAGTGCTCTCTACAGTAACAGAACCAACAGCACAAAAAAAAAAAAAAAATCTGTTTAAAGGGAAATTATTAGATCGGCTTACATGATAGAGTCAGAACAGCCCAGCAATGGCTGTCTCACACTAGAGAGGCTGAGAACGCTCAGTCCGCAAGGCTGGTTACCTCAGCAGCCCAGTCTAGTACTGAAGGTCTGGAAGATCTCTGGAGAGGTGTGGGAGACTTGGGGGTTCAGGATCATCTTCCACAAAAAGCAAACAGAAATGAAACAGGCGGTGGTTCTAGTTGGCCAGCATTTTGCCAACTCCTCCTGTAAGAAAGGGGCTTGTAACATCTAAACTCCTTTGGTTATAACAGTTCACTTTACTGGAATTTTCCAGACATGTCTTTACTCTAACCACCTCTTCTACATTTTTACTGTTTTATGTGTATGACTATTTTGCCTGAACATATGCCTGTGTTCCACATATGCGCCTGGTGCCCACAGAGCCCAGAGGAGGCCTTGAGGCTGGAGTTAGAGATGGTTCTGAGCTGCCATATTGGTGCTGGGAACCAAACTGAGGTCATCTGGAAGAGCAGCCAGTGCTCCTAACTGCAATTCTCCAGCCCCTCTATCCTGGTATTTTTAAGTTTTCTGTGCTACCTTGTTTTATTTTGACCTTTTAAAATATTACACAAATCTGTTCGATGTATTTCACTCAGTCTACCAATCTGCTTTTTAATCATTACATTTTACCTACTGCATATATGCTAATTATTAATCTCTTTGGGACTACTTCTGCCTTCAGGCTTAGAATCAGATCTGGCCCATCACCAGCAGTCTGCATTGGCAGTCTAAGCCAATTCACTACCGACTTTAATGAGCACCGGGTTTCCTCAGCTTGATAGAAAAAAAGGGGGGGGGGCAATTTGCATGGCAGCTTCCATCTCCTCAGAGGCCTAGTAATTTCTCACCCACGCAAACTCATGTTCCTTAAACAACTGCTGGAGATATGATCAAGGTGTGTGCAGTTGAGTTTCTCACTGGCTTTTTCTGTCCTTCTGGGCAACAGGCATGTGGTCAGCATTACAGCCGTAACTCTTCTGGTTTAGGGACCCATAGTCATCAGGAAGGGTGATGGGTCGATGGCACCCAGTTCTCTGAGAAGATCACACAGATACATAACAGGAGAAAATCAAGGCCAAGAACTGACAGACCCAATCAGTAAAGACACCGTGGGCCACCTTAGACTCATACCATCAATGTGGGGCTCAGCTCAGACAACAGAGGGGCTCGCTCCGCATACTGAGGGGCACCTCACTGCTGGGGAGCCTGTTCCAGACTGCCGCTAAGAGCTATAGATCCTGCCAGGCATGGTGGAACATGCCTTTAATCCCAGCACTTGGGAGGCAAAAGCAGGCGGGTCTCTGAGTTCAAGGCCAGCCTGATCTACAAAATGAGTTCCAGTATAGTCAGGGCTACACAGAGAAACCATGTCTCAAAAAACAAAACAACAAACAAAAGAGGTATAGATCCTGCTGTTTTCTGAAGGGGTGGATCGGAAAGCTCCAGGCCCCATCAAGACCTGAGAAGAGATGGGAAATTGTCCTGACACTCTTCTAGCCTCTCCTGGGCCAAGAAAGTCCCAGGTATTCTGCCAAGACAGTATGGGCTTTAAGTGTGTGTAGCCAAGTTCAACATTGCCACAGCCAAGACATTTTTTGGCAACCCCATCCCTGACTCACATATCTAGCTAAGAATTCTCAGGCCCCTGGGCTGCTCTTACACCAGAGACTCTAATTGTTGTATAGCTTGGGACCCGAGAGGTCCATTTTACATGTTTGGAGAGTGACAGTTACTGGGACTCCTGCCAGAGTATCTCAAAGCAAGCCGGTAAAGATAGCAGAGCTCCAGATATGGCTAGAGACTTTGGTTTCAATATCTCCGATACATACACCTCAACCAGATCCCAGTAAGCCCTGGGGAACGCCAGAGTGCACCTCACACAAGAAAGTTCAACACAGGGAACAATCTGAAACCCATACAAAGGGGTCTAGCCAAACCATAAGAGGCTAAATAGAATGAATCACCCCAGCATACTCAGAGCTGGTCTCGTTCTGTCAAAGCATTCTCTCAAATGCACACTGTCTCTTGCTGGCTATTGGGTGGTTTTGAGAGCCTTGAGCATGAAATATCTCATTGGTTGGTGAGGGAAGCAGCATGACTGAGGTGGCTACGGTCGCTCCTCACGAAGACTGGACATGATCCTGAGTCAGGGCTAGACGTGGTCGTCTCCTGGTTGGCTGCTCAATACTTTCCCTTTATCACTGAAGCTTCCTTGATCACGTGGAGAAAACCGAGGCCCCCGACCCATCCTAAGCCACTCTTGGTTCTTTTCCTCACCCAGCACTACTGCAGCTGCTGGAATATGGCCCACATTGTCACTGCTGTGTCCCCAGCCCCTACAATGGTGTCTGGCACATGGTGGGTGCTTACTAAATAAGTATTGAGTGAATACATTTTGTCTAAGCCAGTTAAACAAATCGACCTTCACTCCCTTAGCACAGGCCGCTCAGCCACAGGGCACAGACACACGGCTGTCCTCGGCCAGAGAGGGCAGCCATGGTTTCCAAGCAACCCAAAGCTCAGAACTTCTGTTCTGGTGGGTTGTTCATTTCTGCAGAAAGTACTGAAACCCTGTTGTAAGCAAATGTCACAGGCAAGTAGGACTGGCAAAGCCCAACCCTAACATCGACCAAGGTCACCTTCCTGTGTATCTGCTTCCTTTGTGTTCTGGTTCCGTCTGGTTCCATTCCTTCGGTGGTAAACTACTCTGTGCAAAAGCAACTCGGGAGAAAGCTTTATTTTAGGCCACAACCCCAAGCCACAGCCCGTCACTGAGGAAAGTCAAGGAGGAATTCGAAGGCAGGCCTGCTTGCTGTCCCAATAGCAGCATTACCACCAACAAAGGATCCCACGTCACAGCAATTAAGTGAGGTAGGAACCATGGAGAGTGCAACCTGGTTCATAGACAGGTGTGTTCTCAGCTAGAGTTTTAGACACTTCAAGACCTTTGTCCAGGGAATGGTGCTGCCCCTCCTCTAGCAGTTAACCATTAAGATAACCCACCCAGACATACCTGCAGGCCAATCTGATTGAGGTTCTCCTCTGTGCTAAGCTGACTTTTAAAGCTAACCAAGATCCCATGCATTGGGGAAACAGCCATTTGTGATTGACTTGAGCCAACAACAAGAACATCATCTATTCTGAACGATGTTAACACTTGCCCATTGTCTAAAAAGATTCAAACAAGATCCCAGGCCCTGTTAAAAAACCAGCAACGTTAAGGAGTGCATTGGCCGGGATGGGACAGGGACTGCTTCTGACAGGAACTGATTGGCCTGCTCTTTGATCACCTCCCCCTGAGCGGGGAGCAGCCTTACCAGGCCACAGAGGAAGACAATGCAGCCACTCCTGATGAGACCTAACAGACTAGGATCAGAAGGAAGAAAAAGAAACCCTCCCCTACCAGTGGACTTGGGGAGGGGCATGAGTGGAGAAGAGGGAGGAAGGGAGGAGGGGAGGAGGGAGGGAACTAGACGGAGGATACAAAGTAAATAAAGTGTAATTAAAAATAAAATTAAAAAAATAAAAATAAAAAACCCAGCAACTGCAGACAGCAAATCCTGCTGCTGCTATTTTTGTTTCCCCTAGAGGGCGCTCCTGGCCAGCCAAATCAAGACTTGTTGGGGAATGGCTGGTTTGAATGTTTTCTTTATGTGGTTTTGTCAAAAGCGAAATTGCTTACCCCTTAAAAAATTAAGAGTTGACGATAAAAGTATATTGCATGAAATTCACAAAGAATAAATAAAAACAAAAAAAGAATAAATAAAAGCATAAAAATAAACATAAAACAGCAACAAAAATAACCCTCAAACTCGGAGATGGTGGCACGTGCCTTTAATCCCAGAAATCTGGAGGCAGAGGCAGACCTAGTCCAAGGCCAGCCTGATGTACAGAGTTCAAGGACAACCGGGACTACACAGAGAAACTGCGTCTTGAAAAACAAAGCAAAACAAGTCAAACCACAAAAGCCTCTCCTGGGTGAACACTCAAAATTTTGGAAATACACATTTCCCAAAATGTTGTGTTGATTTGTTTAAAAAATATTTTTAGCCGAGCAGGAGGCTGACTGTCTTTAATCCCAGCACTTGAGAGGCAGAGGTGGACAGATCTCTGAGTTTGAGGTCAGCCTGGTCTATAGAGCAAGTTCCAGGCCAGCCAGGGCTACACAGAGAAATCCTGTTTCGAAAAAACAAAAACAAAACAAAAAAATAGGGCCAAGCATGGTAGTGAACGCCTTTAAGCACTCAAGAAGCAGAAGCAGGTGGATCTCTGTGTTCAGGCTCTGCCTGATATGCACAGTGAATTTAAGGCTAGCAAAGGCTACACACACACACGTGTTTAAAGTTAATATTTTAAAAGACATTGGAAGTAAGATTATAAATACTGAAATCTAGGAAGCAGATTTCTAATTATTTACACATGCTATGAGAATCTATTCTACTCATATAATCTACTGAAAACCATGAAAATACTAACATAAATCTATGCAGCACTTTTTTGTATTTAGACAGCATGGGTTTTGGTGTGTGCAGCCAAGGGCAAAAGTGCCACAGCAAAGCCATTTTTCGGCAGCTCCATCCCTGACTCAGATATCTAGCTAAGAATTCTCAGGACCCGAGGCTACTCCATCAGAGGCTCTAATTGTCGCGTAGCTGGACCTGAGAGGTCCATTTTATATGGTTGGGGTAACATTGAGAGTGATTATTAATAGGAAACATGAAACCTTCTCTCCAGATTTCAATAAGAGCCTTTTCCCAGTCAGCAGACGCAGCTGGAAAGCCAATGTCTTGATTTAGGAAGCAGAACCAAAGCTGCCGTGCTCTCTGCTTCCCCTTGAAGTCTGAACGAAGGGCTGCTCTGGATCGGGCAGCCATTACAATGACTAGAGAAGGCAACTGCGTCTAAACTGCAGACCGTCAGATCCCTTTAGGTCAGAGGTTAAACCAGGACACGCCACATAGAAAGGAAAAGAGAAATCAGCCCTCTAGTCTAAGACACAGACACTTCCACAGGAAAAGAAACGGCTAGGGAAAAACATCCCGAACATATGTGAAGACGCTTAATTCATCCATTAAAAAAGGGAAAGAACATATTGGTGATGAGTCCTCTGCGTTGGCAAGGGTGGGAAGAAATAAGCAGCATTAAATGTTGTAGCTCAGAACTTTAAAACTGGCAAAAAGTCTTTGGATAACACTGTCCAGCGACAATGAAAATGCAAAGACCCTTTGCTGTTGCTAGTCTGCCTCAGGGGTTTTTCCCACAGAAACATTTTCAGCAGGGCATGGTGATGTGGACCGGCTATTTGGAAGGCTGAGGCAGGAGGTTCATAAGTTCAACATACCAAGATGAGGAGTTAGTGCATACTTGACAGTAGAGTCAGATCAGGAGATACAAACGTAGGAAGCAATTGGGATGCTCTTATCTACAATTAGACACGCTGGCCCCCTGAATCCGTGGTGGCGTCAAATACTAAACGAACGAATACAATTTATCTCACCAATGAATATAGCTTGGCCATTTGTTTGCAATCACAAACGACATATGCTTGGGCCTACGACCTCCCAAAGCCTGGGTTGTTAGTCCTGCTTACAGTACCCTGATCCCGTACCCCACCGTGATGTGATCTCCGGATCCAATCAGAGGTCGGTCGGTTACCCCTATAACAGATAAGCCACCGCTGTACCGCTGAATACGTCTTGCCTCGTGGTTAGCCTACGGTTTACAGCAGGGCAAGACCGGTAACAGCTTTTCTTCCCCAGCAGCCCACACAAGCCTCCCTTCACACTTCGAAGGCTAACCAGCAGGGAGGAAGTATTCTTGCTTGTTCTCGGTTCCTTTCTCTGGATCTGCTGTCTAAGCTGTGTGGCGTCTTCTGAAATAGGGTCTTCTCTAGTTCTGGTGAGAAAACATCGCTCTGTATTGTCTGAGGGGGGCCTTCGGGGTCCTCCTGATCTCAACCCCTGACACTAGGGACTCTGGTCAGTAACTCACTGCTTCTAGGAACAGCACCACTCAGCCAGGCAGATAACTCCCTTCCACCCCTCTTGTGTGTTTTTTTTATTTGGCTACAGTACAGCAAGCAGGCTTCCACAGGGCTGCTCCTGCCCTACCCCACCCGTCATCTGCTCAAGGATAGTCTAGAGCAGTGTTCTCAGCCTTCCTAACGCTGTGACCCTTTCATACAGTTCCCCACGTTGTGGTGACCCCTCCCTCCCCACACACACCATAAAATGATTTTTGTTGCTACTTTGTAACTGCAATTTTGCTGCTGTTATGGATTGTGATGTAAATAATCATGTTTATCGGTGGTCTTAGGCGACCCCTGTGAAAGGGTCGTTCATCCCCCAAATGTGTTGTCATCCACAGGTTGAGAACCACTGGTCTAGACCCTTCCGAAGTTACTGAGAGAGTCGTCCGTCCCATGTGGTGGTGTGCATAGAAATGGCCCCTCTAGATTCATGTGTTTGAATGCTTGGCATACTGTTAGGAGGTGTGGCCTTGTCGAAGTAGGTATGACCTTATTGGAGGAAGGGTGTCACCGTAGAGGTGGGCTTTGAGGTCTCCTGTGCTCAAGCTCAGCCCAACGTGACCGTCTCCTGCCGCCTGTGGATCAAGATGTAGAGCTTTCGGCTCCCTCTCCAGCACCACGTCTGCCTGCACACTGCCATGTCCCGCCATGATGGTGATGGACCAAACCTCTGAAACTGTAAGCCAGCCCCAATTAAATGTTTTCCTTTATAAGAGTCGCCTTGGTAATGGTGTCTCTCCACAGCAATATAACCCTAAGATACCTCAGCTCCTGGGATTTCTGACTTAAAGAGCGGCATTAGGGGGGGTTCCAGCCAGGGGTGGCCAGGAGCCACCAGCCAGGCTCTAAGCATGTTCTTTCTTTTACACCAAAGTACAGTATGACATCTTTCCACACGTGCCCAATCAGGGCTCACCAGACAGCCCTTCCTGCTAATGGTATCTCCTTGTTCTCACTGCCATCCTGTGGTTATGGAGGTTAGAATGTTAGTGTCTGAGAGAAACCGAGAGGAGTCTGTGACAGACAGCTTCAGTCGCAGCCTTGGGATCTCGACTACCTTAGTCTGGTGGTTATGAAAGACAGAGTTTCTTAGATGCTGCCTGCCCACAGGAGGATCTCCTCCCGGGAGCCTACCAGCAGAGATCACACCCAGCCTCTTACATGCTAGGCAAGTATCTATCTTGGTGTGATAGTCCCAGCCCCCAGCCCTTCCCTCCCTGCCCCCAGGTAGGAAGTTTCCCAGGTTGCTCTGATCTTGTGAGCCTCCTGCCTTAACCTCTTAAGTACAAGGATTACAGGGCCATGCCACCAGGCCCAAACCCTTCTATTTTTTAAGTTTGGAAGAACTTGTTAGTCCAGGAAGAAACCTGGAAGTTACTAAGAAAGAAAAGCAAAGCTGCAGCCATGTATGGTGGTTCATGCTTGTAATAATCTCAGTTTGGGGGTGTGGATACAGGAGTTCAAGGTCAGCCTGGGCTACATAGAAAGACGTTGTCCCCTTCCCCCCAAATGAAAACAATAAAAAGGAAAAGATATACATTTGACTATATCAAAATTTAAAGGCTTCATTGGAAACAGATATTTTTGCCATCAAAGAAAAAAAAAAAAAAACACAGAGAAGGGCAATTCCAAAGTAGTTGATGGATGAGGCCTGGATGTCTAGAATTAGAGAGCTGTCACAGAGTGAAAACCACAACCAAATAGAAAACTGGCCAAAAGGATTTGAATAGAGGAGCAAATATTTTATCAATCAACCTAGAAAAAATGTGCTCAATCTGTTCTGAGAATGCAAAATAAAGTGACTATGTGGAATCCTTTCCACCCTTCGGGTTGAGAAGAATCTTGCAGAAGTGTGATAATAAGTAGTGCTGGCAGGGATGTGTGTTCTCAGATTTGGATGGCAGAGGAGGGAGTCAGTACCGCTTTATAAAAGAGCAATTTGAGGCTGGTGTGGTAGCGCATGTCTATAATCCCATCATTCGGGAGGCTGAGGCAGGAGCGCAGAGGGTTTTAGGCTAGCCTGGGCTACATAGTCTAGAAAACAGACAAACAAAGAACCTGGCATCATCTAATAAAGTTTAGTAAGTCCATAATCTGTGATGCATAAGCCACTCTTCACTCTAGGGCCCTGGACAATCACCTCAGCGTGAGGGAACATAGACAAAGGATATTCACAGTAGACACTGCAGTGGAAAATAGAAACAACGAACAAAGGAAAACCCACCCGAAAGGAAGGGCATGGATAAATCATGGTACTGCCAGTCCATGGGAAATTAATTCTTGGTGGAAAGGATGATCTTCATCTTTAACTTGCAAGCTTCCTGCCTCAGCCTGTCCAGCAGATGGAGATAACAGGCCTGTGGCATCAGGCCCCACCCCTTCTGGTTTCTGCCTCCATGTCTGTCTCTGATTTGGTGGTAACGTTTCTGCATTTGGTCCCCAGATGGTAGGGCTGTTTGGGGAGAGTGTGGAGCCTTTGGGAGGCTAGATGGGTGAAGTGGATGTGTAGTGGGTGGGCCTTGAGGGCCACAGCCCAGCCTGGCTGCCCCTCCTGCCTCTGCTTCCTGCTCCTCAGAGATGTAAGCAAGCGGTCTCCCTCTTCATGGCCATGCCTACCACAAAGGATTGTACCTTCAAGCCCTGAGCCAGAATAAATCCCTCCCTAGTTAGGTATTGGATGCACTGATAAGAAAAGTATGCCTCCTGTGTATAAAAGGACTGGCAGGTTGCATTACAGAAGCGACAGAGAAAGTTGTGGATAGATAACCAGCCACTGCTAATGGGTTTTTTTTTCCTTTCCTTTCCTTTTCTTCTTCCTTTCTTCTCTTTCTTCTTTCTTTCTTTCTTGGATTACAGAAGCAACAGAGAAAGGCATGGAAAGATAACCAACCATTACTAATATTTTTTTCTTCTTTCTTTCTTCTCTTTCTTTTTTCCTTTCTTCTTTTTCTTTGCTTTCTTTTTCTTTCTTCTTTCTCTTTCTTTTCTTCCTTCCTTCCTTCCTTTCTTTCTTCTTTCTTCCTTCCTTTCTTCTTTCTCTTTCTTTCTTCCTTCCTTCTTTTTCTTTCTTTCTTTTTTCTTCTTTCTTTCTTTCTCTTTCTTTCTTTCTTCTTTCGAGAGAAAGGCAATAATACTAAGAGGTGAGTGGTGAGAAAGAAGAAAGGAGAGGAAAGGAAGAAAGAGGATAAATACTGAGGACAAGTCACCAGCCCTGTAGTCACATCACTGTGGGCAGAACCAAGGGGGCTGAGCCTGAGGAGACCCCATAGAGGACTTCTGTTGTCCCTGCGTCATCTCCTCAGACCTTGGAGAAGGGATCCTAGGAGGTGCCAGCAGAGGGGTGCTAGCATTGTAAGTCCTGACTATAGTATGTGAGCATACATTTAAAAACTACAAGGGGCAGCTGGGTGTGGCGACGCACGCCTTTAATCCCAGCACTCAGGAGGCAGAGGCAGGCAGATCTACGTGAATGAGTTTGAGGCCAGCCTGGTATACAAAGAGAATTCAGGACAGCCAGGACTACACTGAGAAACCAAACAAACTATGAAGGGTTTAGCACATCTAGCTAAGCAAGCCCGACAATGGTGACTGACCTCACCCAACCGCCTAAATGAGACATGTCATGTGTTTAGAAAAGAACACTTTTAAGACACGGATCTCTGAAAGAGAAACAAAGGGTTTCCAGGCCTGGGCACAGGAAGGGGAAACGCAGGTGGGCTTTCTGCCTTTAGGTCAAGAAGCTGGGAGCTCAGGTGAGCCATGGAGGCTGGAATTCACAGCGCTATAGCCACAAGGTTATTGTGTAATTCAATGCTGATTTCTGTACCCTCACCCCCATATCTGGTTGCAATCCTTGTTCTGAGACTCTCCTGTCTCAATGTTGTGTAAACACTGCTTCCCAATGGTCTCCTGATATGCCTATAAAGCAGCTGACAGCCAATCACTGAGCATGGGAGAGATTAGGGATGGACTTTCTGCTAACCAGGGGAGGAGGAGTTAGAGGAGGAAGTAGGGGATTGAGCCAGGGGCAGAGGTTCAAGAGACAGGAGGAGAGAGAGCTCAGCAGAGAAAGCCATAAAGTTTAAGTAATCTCAGGGATTTACTCTGGAGGGAGACAGATTAGTTTAGAAGGTTAAGACTAGATCCAGAGCAGTGTGCATACCTGTAATCCCAGTACTCTGGGAGGCAGAGGCAGGCAGATCTCCGTGAGTTCGAGACCAGCCTGGTCTACAAAGCAAGTCCAGGACAGCCAAGGCTACACAGAGAAACCCTGTTTCAAAAAACAAACAAACAAAAAACCCAAACCAAACAAAACAATAACAACAACAACAACAAAACAGAATAGAGTTAATACTGCTCAGGATTGTGCTGTGGAGCTTGTTAAAATAATACAATGGAGTCTTGATTATTTGTGTGATGACTGGGTTAAGAGAGAAACTGAGAAACAAACACAGTTTTATAAAAACAACCATAACACAGTTATGGCACTGGGAAAGGAGAAAGCTGCAGAGACAGAGGGTTGCAGAGCTTTGGATGATCCCTCCTTGAGTATTCAGTGGAGTGTCACCCAGACCTGCCTGAAACCACCTGAGTCCAGGTTAAAAAAAAAAAATTAGTTACTGAGAACAGGGTGTTCTGTCCACACTGGGTCAGGAGCAGCATCCAGAACAGGCATATGGGGCGTTGGACAAGGCAGGGTTTCTTAAACTTTTCTACTCATAACCCCTTTCACCAGAGAAATTTTTAGGACTCTCGATATTAGGTACTTAAAGATAGATATACAAAGCAATTGTTTACTGATGATAAATCATAAAGAAATTTATTTTAAATATAGATGTATATACATAAAATTTTATCACTATTAAAGATAAATCAAATTTATATGCTAGCCAGATGGGTGTGCTTATTTAGTTTTGCACAAGGAGTTAAATCTTGGCAGAATATTTGACACTCTGGAACTGCAGTCAACTCTGGACTCTGGAGAGCATTGTCAACGTTCTCCAGAGTTCGTCAATATTTTGATATTAAAAATCACTAATTTATGTGAACAGCATCACATAAATACATTGCAAAAAAAAACAACAAAAGTATGTTTAGGGATCTTTCAGAAATTATTGGAAATTCTGCCCTCCTCTAAGCCAAAATTCATCTAGTAATTTTTTTTTTTTTGTAATGAAAATCAAGTCAGCCACTAAAATGGCAATTTCCCAAATTAAACATTCTAACATAATGCAATCCAGAGATATCTTAAGTTGATGCATGCTGAGAAATGACTGCAGGAAAATATTCAGTATTGGTTTTGTTTCTGTCAGAGCAAAAAACTCAATGTACAATAAAAACACCACAGCTAATAGCACACCGCTCTCCGCTTGTAAGCTTGGGTGTCCTGGGCTGTGTTTGTTGATGTTGCCTGTGCTGTTGCCAGTGGCGGGTTTAGGGCTAGATAGTTCCAGGAGTTGAAAACCAGGGCCGGGCTCATACCTAATTGTGAAAGGAGGCAGATAATTTCATTTGGAGCAAAGCGACAGTGCAGGTTCTAGAGAGACACACTGTCAAGAATGACAGTGGACACCTGGGTGAGGACACTCGAGGGCCTTGATAATTGTTCAGGGCTTCCTCTCATGGGTTCAGGAGGGCTAAGGAGTACAGTTTGTGTGGCTTTCTATTTTTATTGATTTAATGATTTCTCTACTGAGCATGTCCCTTCCCATAATACATCTGACTTTAACTACGTACATGCCCAATTATATATAGGTATAAGACGGTAAGCCAGTTCAAGCCAGACTGGTGTGTCTACCTAGATGGTTTAGGGATGCGTCTGACTTGGCACCGGCTCACTTAGAACATTGTGCGAAGATGGGAGGATACATGGCCCAATGCAGGTGGGCTCCGGAGGGTGCTAGGCTTGCTAGAAGCACTTTTTGGAGGATGGGCATGTGTGCCTAATATCCGCAGGTGAAGGACCTGGACTGCCAAGTGCGCTATCACAAGAGGGGGCTAGGTGCATAACCCCGAACCACATGGCGGTTCCCCGGTACTCAACTATCTCCTGCGGTTGCCTGCCTCAGTGGGACGGCACGCGCCATGCAGCGCACGCAATGCTGCGTGTTCAGAACCAAAGCTGCAGTGAAGTTGTGCAATGCAACACGGGTAGGCTCTGCCAAAACGCCTTGGATTTTGACCTAAGTTTTGGCCATTGCACTTTCAAAAACCACTTCTTCTCGCTAAATGTTGCAAAAATCCCCACCTTCGATTCCACCAGGTCAAGGCCTACAGCTTAAGAAGCCTGATGCAGTGCTCAGAACAGTTTCTCTCAGGCAGTGGGGAATAAGGAAGACTAAACACGGCTCTCACTTTTCCTTAATAAAGTTTAGAAGGCAGACCTAAAAGGATCAAACTGTTTTCAAGTATCTTAATTGTATCCCATGGGGAAAAAAAAAATCCAAGAATATTTATAGGGACACAAAAATATCTAGCATCTGACAAAGTAAAATTCTCATTGACTGGCATCCAACCAAAAAAAAAAAAAAAATCACTGGGCAAAGAAACAGGAAAATACCACCCGTATTTGGGAGGTGGGGTAGCAGTCAATCAAAACTGACCCAGATACCAGACTTAGAAAGCAAGGACATTAAAGCAGTTACTGTAACTGTTCTCCATATGGTCAAAAACTTAAATATAGAGACATGGGAGATATTTTAAAAGATCCATATTGAACTCCTAGAGATGAATATGACAGTGTCTGAGATGAAAAATGTAACTGGCAGATTAACAAATTAGAAAAGATAAAAGAGAGAGAAAGGAGGAAAGAAGGGAGGGAGGGAAGAATGGGAAGATAAGTGGAGTTAGCTGTCTAACGCTACAGCAAATGCTTGCAGAGAAAGGGTTTATTTCAGCTCACATGTTCAGGGGTTTCAGTCTATGATTTGTTAGTCCATTGCTGATGGGCCTGTGGCAAGCAACCATGGTGGAACTGCATGCAGAGAATGCAAACAGTCACATCACACAGGGAGATGAAGGAGAAAGAGCAGGAGACCTTGGCCTCACAAACTGCTTGAAGGCATGCCTCCAGTGACCTAAACCCTCTCACTAGGTCTCACCTTGTGAAACCTCCATAATCTTCCCAGGTTGACCATGTGGACATTTGGGGGCACTTAGCCAAACCATAGCAAAGGGAATCAGAAAAATTGCTTGTTGAAAAATGTGGCTAAAGCCACACATGGCCTGTAATGGAGCAGGCCTGTAATCCCAGCACTTGGGGAGGCAGAAGCAGGCAGATCTCTGTGAGTTTGAGGCCAGCCTGGTCTACAAAGTGAGCCGAGGACAGCCAAGTTATACAGAGAAACACTGTCTTGAAAAACTTAAAAAAAAAAAAAAAAGAAAGAAAAGAAAGAAAGAAAGAAAAATAAGGCTGAAAAGTTTCCAAATTGCTGAAATGTTTGCGATTTAAATTTTTTATTTAATTAAAATATAATCATAACATTCTCTCCTTCTCCTCTCTCCTATCCCTTTCAACTCTGTCCCCTTCCAAATCCAAGTCTCCTCCTCTTTAACCATCGTTGTTACATATACATATAAACAAATCAACATATAAATACAAACTGATGAGTCTGCTCAGTGTTGCCTGCATGACCACTTGGTCTCAACCTGATAGAAGACTTTTCTCTCTTAGCAGATGTTAACTGCTTGTAGCTCTTCCTCTAGGAACAGAGCTCTTTGAGACTTTTAGACCTTGCCCATCTATGTTGGATGTTGACCGTTCAAGTCTTGTTTAGGCAGCCATATTGTTGAGGGTTCAAGGGTGGAGCTTCCTTGCCATAGCTAGGAGACACATTCTCCCAGAAGACCTCCTAGTCCTCCGACTCTTACAATCTCTCTGCCTCTCTTTTTCCAGATGTTCCCCGAGTCTTAGGTATAGAGTTTCACTGTGGCTGGGAACCTCGTGGTCAGTGGTGCTATGCATTTTGACTAGTCATGGCTTTCTGTAATGGTCTCCTGCTGCCACACAGAGAAGCACTTTAGAGGAGGGGTTGGTTTTTAACTCACAGGCTCGAGAAGACCAGTGAAAAACAAGTACAGGAAGCAAGAACACCAGTGTGCACAAAAGCCTCTGCCACCAGACCTGTTCACGGGCTCCAGACACGTGCATGACTTGCAGACATGCACAGGAATGTCAGGTATGTGCATGAGCTTCATGCATGAACTTAGATGGGGCTTCTCCAGTCCTAGTCCAGACTTCCGATGATAATAATCCACTCATCATGCAGATGGCTATCTCAAGGCAGGGCCATCTGGGTGAGACGCTCCTCGACCCCTGACTCACAGAAACTGCTACGTGCAGTTGTGAGTTGTCCTTCTCTCACACGCACTGGCATGCACCTGCACACATCATTTTTAAAGTCATTTCTGTCCTGAAATGCTTGGAAAAATGAAGCTAAAGAGCAATTTTATGGAAACATTTACTTTAAAAATACAACACTGGTTGAGGGCACGTTTTCAGTATTCGTGAGCCCCTGGGTTTGGTCTCCAGTACTTGAAATAAAAATCCCTCTACTGAAACAGGAAACACTGTCCAAAACTGTCAGAGTCAATTTTCTTGGAATGTGGAAGCCAGTCAAAAGATTAAAGCAGCTGGGTGAGTGATTAATGAAGGAAAACCAAACAAGGCAAACCTAGAATCTTGATTAGACAGCGTGGTGGTGTGTTTAACTCACCGTGGACTCACCTCACCCCACTGCCAGCTCAGGGGCAGCCTTAAAGACCACAGCAGAGGCTCGGCGATTCCTGCATGGCCTTTACTCTGGAAGAATTGTGGTCACTTACTTTATCTGCTGTCCCCCTGCAGGACTGGCCTTAAGGGCTTGCCTTTATTTAGCCAGACTTCACTGAGCAGCTGCCCAGGGGTGTTTGTGGAAAACACTGAAAGCAAATCGGTCAGCCACCACCCCCTGGCGTGAACAGCAACAGCAGAGCAAACAAAACGAACTGAAGCCACTGGGAGGAAGAAGCCAGAGAATAAGATCGTTTTTTGGAGAATGCAGGCTTTGAAAAACTCCTACTTTCCTACCACTCTAGAAGATGCAGGGAAAAGAGATCTGAGGAGGTCCTTCCAATGGGAATGACGAAGCAAAGGCTGCTGATGGGCGTTAGAAGGAGAGTACGTCTGTGGGTAAAGCCATTCCCAGAACCCATAAGGACATAAAAGAAGGTCTCAGTGCCAGGGGCTGGCAACCTCTCTATGAGCTGTTGGCCACGGAGTCCACTGAGGCCCACAAAACAGTACCAGCTATTGCTACCGTTATTCTTGACCACCTGAACTAGACGATAAGACACTACTGTTGACACCATGCTCTTTGACCTCGGAACACAGTAAAATTTAGCTGGAAATGAACCAGAAGCTTCCTCTCCGCTGGCCGGTGTTCGGGGTACCAGAAGGTGTCGTCCTCTCAATTATGCCGGCCTTTGGGGGAAAATATCATCTTTTGCTCAGCTGTGAACCCTGCATGCTAAACTGCTGACCTACCACCAGCCAAAATGTGCTCAAGAGTGCAATCGTGGCATGACTGTTAGGAGGTTAACCAACTACTCTCTACTTGAACTTGAGGCGCGCTCCCCTGTCTTTCCACCCTGTGGACCGTGCGAGCTTTGAACTTAAAGCAATCCACATCCCATTTCCTATCACCCTGCTAGCCTGTGTGCTTGCTTCTCCACGTCCCTGTCCTGCCTACTTCATCCACCTACGCACAGCTTTTCACTCCTCATTCAATGTGTTGGGAGAGAAGTCTCTCTCCCAACGCACTGATCCCTCCCTGACCAGGCTCTATGAGTAATAAGCTGATTAACTAGTTTCCCGTGTGGCAGTGTGTGTTCAATCTAGACCTTCCATCTGAAGAAACAAGAGCTTACCCCCGGCCAGATTTTCACCTATACCCTGGGAGATGAGAGCGGGCTTCCAGCACCAGAGTGGTGGCCACTGAGCCCAGAAGCAGAACACTTGTAACACAGGAACTGCGGAGGCATCTGCCAGCACAAACAGTTTCTTGTGATGGACTCCCAGTCATGGTCCAACAGCTAGGCGATAGGCCCGGCTGACAGGCAAGCACAGTGCCTATGAAAGGCACACTATAAACGAGTGTACCTAGTTCTTTTTCCTTCCCCTTTGGACAGAGTGCTAGATGTGGAAATCACATGTTAGCTGGGGCTCTAAGTCAGCCACAAGGATGGCATGGATTGCTCAGGTTACACATCTCCACAGCGCTCATTAGTGTTAAGTCCGAAATCAACGAAGAGAGAGCGCTGCTCACGTATGCAGTTGGCAAAACCTGCATGCAAGGGTCAAACCATTTTACAAAATGGCAATCCTACACAAAGGCTCCCAAGGCCTTTTTATAAGAAACTAGGGGGATTCTAGCAAGGGTCGGGTAACCTAAAACTTCATTGGTGGGTGCCAGGGAAGTTACAAGGGTCAATTCCTAATTGGCTTGTGTCTGGGTGGTCGGGGTGGGCTGCATTCCTGTGCCAGGAATGTTTAACTACAGGATGAGGGAAGGCTGCCCAGCACAGATGCCCCATCCAGGGATAAGATATTTTCCCATTCTTGTGGTTATTTCCAGGCTGTTCCTTGGGTAGGAGATATTATAGTCTTGTTCCTGGAACTGGTGGCCAATGGCCTAGTTCCTGGGACTGATGACTTCTCTTTTAAAGTCAGGCCTGGTCCTAAAATGGAGACAAAATGGAGTTCATGTCATCCTCTCAATTAGCTGCCTCCTCTAAGTACTCCTGCCTCCCTGGGAAGGTGTCAGTGCTTGCTGGCAGTCTGTGGCATCATTCTGTGCAAACTTCTGCCGCCAGGTGTTGCCTCGACTTCCGACTCAACCTCAGTGCTGCAGAACAGATTCCTCTGTCATGACCACATTGGCACGCAGTTTGCTTGGCAGTACAGAATGTCATGGCTTGCGACAGGCCCTCCAGCTGTGTTTTTACCGACTCTCACACGGCTTACGTGTTTGGTCAGCCCACTGTCATGGAGAAGATTCCTTATTCAGGGCATCCTTGTGGGATGCCTCCTTCTGAAACGATGCGACCAAAAGGCCAACCCTAAAGGCTAAATGAAGCTAAGGAGGGTTTTGCAGCATTAGAAAGCCGGGGGTGGGTGAGGGTGGGGGTGGGGGGAGTAGATGTAGGTGGACCAGAGAGGGTGGTATCTTGGATACCTGAGAGAGAGTCGGCCTTACAAGCAAACATTGCTTTAAGAATGGCAACGTAGGTACAAGCCTTTGTGACATTCCAGGACACAAGCGCTTCTTTAGGCAGGGTGTACAATTCCCGCTGGCCCCTTTGCCCAAAGGCTCCTGGCCCCAGACTGCCAAAATCCTTGATGTCTAGTGGAAGTCTCTTCTCTATTAGATGTTAACTCTACTGAATCCCAGGCCATATTGACACCATTCTCCTCACTGTAACTGTGTATCCACAGCCACATGGCCCAGATTGGTAATTAAGCAGTAATCAGTAACCTCTCCATGGGGAGTATTATCTTTGCACTCTCCAACAATTTCCCTTACAGATCTAAAATATCATTTGTTTTGCTTTATGTTATACTATCCAAACTAGGGGCAGGTGGAAAGCTATGATGACCACCGTATAATAGAGGAACCCTTTCCTAAAGGCAGCCTTACCATGCTGCTGCCCAATTATATCCACCTATCCACTGAAATCCCTACACAGTGGCTTTCTTTCATGGTGCCTTATCCAAAGCTGACTTTCCCAAGAGTTAAAAGGAAACACAACACAATACACAGAAGGCACAGCGCGTACCCAGTGTCTTTTGATCTCCCTTTATAATCAACTAGCCAAGTCCCCTTACCTCAGTTCCCCATAGGACATATCCATCCCTATAAAGAAGAGCTGTTTTTATTCCCGTAAGCTTGTTGCTTCTATTGGCAGGTGGTAAAATGAACGTTGCAGCATTATCCATTCAAGTTATCAGGCTGATACAAATTTAACAAACACGGAAATCTATTGTAGCATCGCCTTGCATTGACGCGACCTTTGCATGAGATTCTGGCCCAGATGGCTGGTGTCAGATGGCTGGTTTGTGCTGTGTGTTCCCGTGTTTGTGTACCTGTGTAGCGTTCTGTGTGAGTGTCTATGTCGTGTGTCTGGATTATAGGGGAAGGGGTCCGTGCCATCTAAGAACAGCCTGCTGTGTGTATAAATAATCTTGGCCAAGCACAAGCTAATCTAACAGCTGTGGCCCAGCAAGTCCAGATATTAATAACATCACTCCCACCCTGGCTCTGAGTAAAGAATGTGACCTGTTCTCTTGGCGTAACCCTACATAATGGGGTGAATGGCTGAACATTTCAGCTCATAGCAAGCGTCTTCGTATTATTTGTTTAATTATGATGTTCCTGTGGCCTTAATGTCTCACTACCCATACTGTATTCATCATAATAGACAAGGTCTAATGCCTAAGCATCGTGGGGCCACCTCATTCTCCTGCTTATGGTTAACCTTCAGACCCTGCGCCAGCACAAAGTAAAGGTTAATATAAAGTCCTTCACAGGTGTGAGCTGGCAGAGAGACAAAGAATGCCCCTAAAATGCACACAGAGCCCTTCTCTGAAAATGCTGGGAGCTGGGGTAGGATGCTTCCTGCTTTAGTTCTAAGCCCTAAGGAAAATCTCTGTCAAGTCACAAGATGACCACTAAGAAAACAAAACAAAGACATCACCGCATTCAACAGTGCATGGGCGGGTTTTATAAAATTATGTCAGAAAATTTACTTTAAAAATCTGTAATAACAGCCAGGTAGTAATGGTGCACACCTGTAATCCCAGCACTCGGGAGGCAGAGGCAGGCAGAGGCAGGCAGAGCTCTGTGAGTTCAGGGCCAGCCTGGTCTACAAAGCAAGTTCCAGGACAGCCAGCCAACTCTACACAGAGAACCCTGTCTAAAAAAAAAAAAAAAAATCAGTTATAACATATTCTTGGTAAGGAGGGTGATCTTTTAGATTCTCTCTCTCACTCTTATACATATACACACAGAGAGCAAGTGAAAAATAAGTAAATAAATGTATATTTAAAAAGAGAACTGGGCGCTGTGGCACACACCTGTTAACCCAGCACTCAGGGAGGCAGAGGCAGGCAGATCTCTGTGAGTTCAAGGCCAGCCTGGTCTACAGAGTGAGCCCAAGGCTACACAGAGAAACCCTATCTTAAAAAGCAAAAGAGAGAGAGAGAGAGAGACAGAGAGACAAACACAGAGAGAATCATCTAGGAAAGCTGGGGCATGGTATATGAATATATATACACACACACACCTATACAATCCCAGTGTTCAGCATGCCAGCTTGGGCTACACTGTAAGCTCTAGGCAAACCATGGCTATTTAGTGACTCTCTGTTTCAAAAAGCAGGGGCTGCTGGGAAGATGACTCCTTTAACAAGAACGAGGAATTGAGTCCACACACCCAGCAGCCATATGAAAACTAGCACAGTGACACACATCTGTAATCCCAGCGCTGGGACTCACAGACAGGAGGCTCTCTGGAGAGTCGCTAGACAGCCAGCCCAGCCAATCAGTGAGCTCTGAATTCAGAAAAGCATCAGGTAGGGAGGTCTTCTTTCCTCGGAGCCACTCAACATCGTCCTGGAAGTCTTAGCCAGAGAGTTAAGCAAGGAGGCTAACTAAAACAGATCTATGTTTGTGGATGCCAGAGCCTTATGTACAGAAAATCCAGGAGGGTATAAGGAAGTAACCGGGACCGATAAACTGGCTCAGCAAAGCTGGAAGTCCAACACAGCAAACCCATTTGCATTTCTACAGACTAGCACTAAGTGATGCAAAAGTGAAGTTAAGAAAACAATTCTATAAATAAGAGCACTGTTAGGAGTAAATTTAACTAAGCAGGTGCAAAGCTTGTAGCCAGAAAGCCATAACACACCGTGGGAAGAAACTGAAGTGGATCTAGTAAAGCGCAAGGACACCTCAAGTTCACAGGCAGAAAAATAATCTATAGATTCAATGTAATTCTTCTTAGAATTCCCACTGTCTTTAAAAAAAAAAAAAATCACTTGACAAGCCAATCTTTAAGGCCGTATGGAATACAAAGGAGAGCCAGAAGAGCCAAAACAATCTTGAAAAAAAACAAAAACAAAAACAAAAAAACGGAGGACTTACATTTCCCAATTCCCAATTTTAACACTTATCACAAAGTTACAGCAATCGAAACAGTATGGTACTGGCGGAAGGGTAGCTATACACATTACTGGAATGACATCGAGAGGCTAAAAATGAGCCTATACACCTACATTTGGTTGATTTTTTTGAGGTGGAGGTTGAGACAAGGTCTCTCCATGGAGTCCTGACTGTCTTGGAACTTGCTATGTAAATCAGACGGGCCTCAAACTCAAAGCGATCCATCTGTCTCTGCCTCCCAAGTGCTAGGATTGAAGGCATGTGCCACCTAGCCTGGTTATATTCAGTTGATTTTTAACAAGGGTACAAAGACATAGGCATCGTAGTATTTGCTTTACCAAAATATAACAACTGGGTAATGGCATGGAGGTGAGCGACTGGATTCTAACCTGGCATCATTTACAAATATTAACTCAAAGCTAACTGAAGATGGCACTGTAAAAGATAAAACTATAAACCCCTTAAAAGAAGGCATCTAATAGGGCTGGAGAGATGGCTCAGTGGTTAGGAGCATTGAATGATCTCCCAGAGGACCAGGGTTCAAATCCCAGCACCTACATCACAATTCTCAACTGCCTGTAACTCCCAGATTTGACACTCTCACACAGACATACTTGCAGACAAAATACCAATGCAGATATAAAGAGATTAAAAAAAAGAAAGAAAGAAAAGAAAGAATTCAAGCATGTGACTAACGCCTTACCATCTTGGATATTTCAAATGTTCCTTAGTTATAACATTAAAGCACAAACAACAAAGGAAAAACAGATAATTGGATCTTGTGTTACTTTTCCATTGATGTGATGAAGCATCATGACCAAAGCAACTTATAAAAGAAAGCATTTAATTTGGAGCGTATGGTTTCAGAGGATTAGAGTCCATGATGGCAGAATAAAGGCATGGTGGCAGCAGCCGCTGAGAGCTCACATTTTGATCCACACGTGGGAGGCAGGGTGTGGGGTTCAGGGACTGGGGATGCCATGAGTCTTTTGAAACCTCAAAGCCTGCTTCCAGTGACACATCCTCTAACAAGGCCACACTTCCTGATCCTGTCCAAACATTTTCCCTGCCAGGGGTCAAAGTATCAAACATCTGAATCGTGGGGGCCATTCTCACTCAAACATCACAGATTTTATGAAAATTAAAAACTTTTATGTATCAAATAGCAATATAAAGAAAGTGAAAGGATGGCTTTACTTTCTCCATCATGAAAACATGTAGTTCCGCCAACTGGGGACCAAGTACTCAAACATACGAGCCTCTTGATGAACACATATGTGGAAGAACTTTGACAGACACTACTTAAAAAGCTATCAGATAGGCCAGGCAGGGATTGGCACACTCCTTTAATGCCAGCACTTGGGAGGCAGAGGCAGGCAGATTACTGAGTTCCAGGTCAGTCTGATTTACAGAGTGAGTTCCAGGACAGCTCAGGCTACGCAGGGGAAATTCTCAAGTGGCCAACAAATGTACGCCAAACATTCTTGACATCATTAACCTCAGAATGGTGAAGACCTGAACCACGAGATTGCTGCACACACGAGCATGGATAGAATGTTTTAAGGGACTCTCTCTATTATATCTAAGAATGCAGAGGCTGGTGAGCTTGTAAAATGGTTCTGTAGTATAAAAACAAACAAACAAACAAACAAAATCAATGTTCTGGTTACTCAAAAAGTCAAATGCCAAATTACTGTATGATCACTCCTAGTTACATCTGAGAAATAAAACTAGAAAATGGGGCTTCCGTTTTAAGAAAAAATTCATCTTATTATTTTTAGTTTTGTGTATGTGTACGCCTATGTGAGGCCATGTTCACATGAGTACAGATTCCTGTGTCAGCCAGAAGAAGTCAGAGTCCCTGACGCCTGATATGGGTGGGGGTGAGGGACAAAATGCGTTAGTTTGCTCCAGGCCTCTAGAAGAGTGGTTTGTGCTCTTAACTGCCAATCCACATCTCTAGCATATGAAGACTGGTGTTTAAACAGAGACGTGTGCATGAGTGTTCACGGCAGCACCATTAACAGTCATCAAAATGTGGAATCAATTCAAATGCCCACCATCTGTTGACTATCCAAACATAATGTGGTATGACCACGCAGAGAGCTACTGCTTTTTCAACTGTGAAAACGAATGAAGTACTGGCAGGTGTTGCCACACAGATAAAACTTGAAATCATCCCACTGACTGTAAGAACTCAGCCAAGGAAGGCCCCTTATATAAAAATTTGAGAATATACCATAGATGCCTAAAGACTTGAGGCCTGGGATGGCAGAGAGGCAACGAGGGACGGTCATTCAGTGGACAGAGTTTCTTTCTGAAATTAGGTGAAAATGGAATTAGAAAGCGGGGGTGATTTTTAAAGCCATCGAGTGTGCTAAAAAACAAAACAAAACAAAAAAAACAAAACAAAAAAAAAAACCTCTGGATGGTGCAGTTTTAGATGGTTGATTTTATGAGATTCTTTTTGAAACTACAATTTAAAAAGATAAACATAAAAACACACACACATATATCTTCAGGCACACAGCTGTGCTGTCTATAAATGTCTAGGACATCACCCAGGCTAGGAGCAGCAGTAATAAAAAGAGTAAACATTGATTGCCAAGGGAAAGCTTGGTTTGAAATATATCCATTTTTATATGAATATGTTCAGCTTTTCAGCTTTTGTCTTATAGACACCATTACGTCATTGTCATCCATGCTCATGTTATAAGTTACTTAAGTTACTTTAATAGGAAAATTTCATCTGTGCAGGTGTGGCAGAAGAATGTGTTTGAGGGCAAATGTCGCAAGAAATTCACTTTCTACCTTTTGATGTTTCTGCCTATCAAAATTTTAGCAGAAAAAAAATATACCATATATTGAAAGTCAGAAAAAAAAAAAAAAAAAAAACAACTAGGCAAGCAGAGAAGATGGGGCTGGAGGAATGGCTGTGTGAAAGCCGTGGCTCTCCAGGTCTGAGAACCTGTGCACAGGTCTTAGCATCCACACAGCAAGCTGGGCGTGGCCATATGAACACCTGTAACCCCAGGACACTCAGGGACAGAGAGAGGGACATTGCTAGGGCTTGCTGGCTACCTGCCTAGCTCCAGGCTCAGTGAGAGACCCTGTCTGAAAGGACTAGGTAGAGAGTGCTAAGGCAGGACACCCTAGGTCATCCTCTGGCCGCAGTGCATTCATATCGAGAGGGGGCGACAAGGAAGCAGGGAGCAAGCACCGTGATCTGTGATTACTTAGGAAGAACCGGGGCTTTAGCCCACCTCTTGCCTTAGTTCATTTTGCTGTTGCTATAATAAAGGACCAAATAACTTTATAAAGGCAGAAGTTCATTTAACTCTTGTTGGTGAGACTCAAGGGCCCGACACCGGTGTTGGGCAGCATCTGAACGGTGGAGTTATTGGGAAAGCCAGAGGTAGTTCAGAAACCAGGTTCATTTTAACAGCTTTGACTGGGATCTTCCAGCACTCCTGTTCCACTGGTCCATTTGTGCAGGCTAGCACCTCGGTAATAAGATGTCTCTCTAAGACCACATTCTTGACAGTCTCCTTGCCTGGCACCACCATGATGGGGACCAAGTTTACAGCATATAAACTTTCTAAAGGATGACGCACACTGGAACCGGAGACAGACCACGCTCGCCGGCACACCTGCCGCCACTGTGGAACTGAAAAAATATGTGACCATAAAGGGACGAGGGTTTTTTTTTCAAGTTCATCCAAAGAGGAGACAAAGCCAGGATACCATGGCAACAGGATGGAGCAGGGAGATCCATAAGGAAAAGTGGGGAGTGAAGTGACATTTGGGCCACAGCAACCTGATGTGATGAGCCGAGTCCAGAAAGATGGCTATGTCCACAACCGGCACCTCCATTCTGCAGGAACAGACTTCTATGAGAGTGCTGGGGGGTTGCTACAAAGACAAATGCCTCTGGGATGATTGGCTGCTGCGCTCTGCTCACCCAGCTAGACAGCCGTTAACAGAAGAAAGGTGAATTCTCTTCAGGGCTTTGAACACAATGCAAGGAGTTTGCTTGGTTGGATCTGCAACACCTCTAGACTGTTGGTTTCGTGCTGGTGTAAAAGACAGCAGGCACCTCAGACACATAAACAGGAGCTGTAGATGGTGGATGGTCCTACAGCGGCCCATGCTCAAAAAACGCAAACAAAAACCATGGAGGAAAAGGAGCAATCATGCCGAAGCCGGAATGGCCTCCGAACCTCAGCGGGCTTGCACGGCCTCTGTACTGCCTTTTCCTTTGTCCCTGGATCCTTGGGCTCCAATCCCGGGGCTGAGTCTCAGAAACGCGGAACTTGGTGAGTTCCCATGAGACCCGGCGAGACCCGGCTACACAATGGCACGTCCCCAGCGTGAAGAGACAGATTCAGGGGTTTTGTGGAACCAGAAGCTAACATCGTTTGGAAGGCCGGTCTTCAGAATAGGACAAAGCATACAAAATTGCAAATACAAACGTAAGTGAGCACTGCGGACAGGAAATCACTCCCACCAGCTTTGGAGAGTTGGTCGATAGCTCATATCCATGATGTTTTATTTTTTTATATTGACCGCCTCTATAATATTTTCCTACAACTTAAGCTATGGGTACTTGGAGTACTCCTTCATAGGATGATTTTATGATTTTTATGATTTTTTTTTTTCCTTGTAGACTTCCACCCACTGTTCTCCGTCCTGGGCTTGGGCCCAATAACCAGAGATTCTGAGAAAAATCGCACGTGTGTGTGTGTGTGTGTGTGTGTGTGTGTGTGTGTGTGTGTGTGTGTGTGTGTGTTGTATGCATGTACGTGCTTATGCTCACCTATGATCCAACTCATGGAGGCCAAAGGTCAGCTTCTTCAGATGCCTTTGACCGCCCCTCCCACTTTGAAGACAGAGCCTCTCCATCTTGGCTAGGCTGGCTGCCCAGCGAGCACTAGGACCCCTGTCTTTCCCCACTCTCCCAGCTGTGGGTTTAGGGGGGCAGGCCACCATGCCCAGCATGTCACATGGTGCAGAGGACACACACCCAGGTCATTTTGCTTGCAGGATCACCTTACCCACTGTGCTAATCTGCAATCCCGATTTTGATAAATTCTATTTTTTTTTTTTTACAAAACTCCGATTAATAAAAGAAAATAGATGACTGGAGATACAGCTCAGTCGTGGGGTGTTTACCTAGCACGTGGAAGGCTCTGGATTTAATCCCCAGCTTTAAAAAAAAAAAAAGAAAAACCAACAACCATGTATGTTAATACCTGTGTCGTTGCACTGCCAAGTATGTTTCCAATAACAGCTTCAACTTAGGACTCAGCAATTAACACTTACTGCTCTTGCAGAGGACCCAGGCTTGGTTCCCAGGCAGCTCATAGCCATCTGCAACTCTAGTCTCAGGAGATCTGATACCCTCTTCTGGCCCACATGGGCCCCTGTACATATATTCACTCAGGGGTCCGAGTGTAAAAATAAATAATTTAAAAAAATATCAGTGAAGATGAATTCTTCAGCTCGGGGAACGATGCACCTGACATCGGGAAGAATTCTCTCCAGTGGTTTTCTGGCTCTATGTCTTCCAAACTGTACATTTCCTTTCCAGTCTGAGTACTTTTTCCCAGGTTCTGTGGGACAAGTTGATGTCCCCTGCCCTTACACCTTCATATTGTGACACGGGGTGAATGAACACAGCTGCTGCAGAGTGACAGGAGCAGGAGTCCCTGCTCACACCAGCAACTGAGACTCATACAGGGCTAGGCTGTTCATCCAAACCAGCCCCACCCCAGCTCAGCCTCCCCTTCATTGACCCAAAGAGGCTGTCTTTCCATACAAAGCACCAGGAGTCGTGGCAGAGGAGCCTAAAAGAAGAAGAGACCAAGACCCTCTCCAATCAAAGGTTAGAAATTTGGACAAAAATACACATTTCTATTGCTTCCCATTGCTTGGGACCCTTCCAAGAGCTTTGACATGGAAGCCTTCCCAAACCCACAATGGCTGTGAGCAACCCTAACCTAAGACTGTCTACCAGAAAGTTCCCTAACTCTCTGCTGCTACCAGAAGGTGGAGATGAGTCTGAGAAGGAATTGGAGGCAGCAGAAGACTGTATGCCCCAAGGATGGGAATACGTGAAAGAAGAGCTTTTCCAATCCAGAAGGAAACAAGTCTGTGGTTAAAACTGAGGCAGACAGGTCCTGATGAGAAGGCACCTGTGAAGATGGGTGGAGTCCAGTGATGGACACATGACTAATAGTTGAGGGCGGGGCCAAAAACTAGGATAGCCTAAATGACAGATGAGTGGACTCTAAAGACCAAGGCCATGGACATACAAACTGTGAATACAGCCCTTTTAAAAGAGACCAGCCCAGTGGATAATGAACAGAATGTAAAGGTGAGTAGGTGTCTTAGTTAGGGTTTCTATTTCTACAACAAAACACCATGACCAAAAGGCAAGCTGTGGAGGAAAGGGTTTATTCGGCTGATACTTCCAGATCATAGTCTGTCACTGGAGGAAGTCAGGACAGGAACTCAAGCAAGGCCGGAACCTGGAGGCAAGAGCTGATGCAGAGGCCATGGAGGGTGCTGCTTACTGGCTTGCTCCCCATGGCTTGCTCAACCTGCTTTCTTATAGAATTCAAGACTACCATCCCAGAAGTGTCACCTCCCGCCATGGGCGGGGCTCTCCCCCATTGGTCACTAAATGAGAAAATGCCTTACAGCTGGATCTCATGGAGGCATTTCCTCAACTGAGACTCCTGGCTCTTTGGTGATCCCCGCTTGCTTGCATCAAGCTGACACACAAAACCGGCCAGTACAGTAACGGCTGAAGATAAGATACATGGGGTTCTAGAGACAAGAGGGCAGGGCAGCCCAGGCCAGGTCCCCTTTCCCCCCAAGGACCAGAAGTGGGGATAGGAATGGCAGAAAAGCTCCATTGAACATCTGCCCGTTTTTCCTTCCCTAATCAGTTAGAGAAGACAGCCATAAAGATCCAGTCATGGTGGCGTGGCAACATGGTCCGCCGGATGCTAATGCACGCAGCGCTGGGAGCATGGGCCATCCAGTGCTGGTGGAGGTCACTGCAAACCAAGATGGTGGAGCAGAGACGGTGCCTGGCGCTACGACTCTACACCTGCCAGGAATGGGCAGTGGTGAAGGTGCAGGCGAACGTTCGCATGTGGCGGGCCCGCAGACGATTCCTCCAGACGCGCCGAGCAGTCTGCACCATCCAGGCTCACTGGCGCGGCCGAAAAAACCAGACCCGAGGCACGCTCAGGGGCCACTATGAGGTCAAAGCCAGCCAGCTGGAGCTTGACATCGAAATCGTTATGACCTAGGGTGCTGGCAAAGTCAGGGGGGCTGGATCTCCCTCCCAATAAAGACACTTACCAACCACAGATTCACCCTGTGGACATTACATCCACAGAGAACTCAGCCCCTAACTTCCCTACCTTCCATTCAGAAAGATTCTCTGGTGTGGTGGCCTGGTGTCCCTGTCCCCAGAGATCCATCCTTAGGCCCCTGCTTCTAATGCCAAACTTAGTCCCTCTTGCACAAAAGGGATTGCAGGGCTCAGGCCAGGTCTTGACACATTCAGCAGCTGGATTGGGGTCCCTCCACCGTGGGAGCAAGCCTTGGGCTTCTCTTTTCTGCAGCTCCTGCCTGAACATCTCCATTCAGAGCTCAGTGCCACAGGATCTGGCTGCAGCAGGGCCAACTGGGAAAACAAGGGATTCCACAGCCTGAACCTCAGGACCCTGAGGGCCAGCACGGGGCTTGGCAGGGAGCCAGGAGGGCTGCACACCTCAACAGAGCAGCAGCAGGATACACATGTGCCCCTCGGACTTGTGGGGGAGGCTGTGTTGCAGAGCCAGCCCTGGGGAAGGCCAGAGCTGAGTGCAGAGGCAGCAGCTGTGACTGTCCCCTGAGGCTGAGCAGCAAAGCTTCCCTGTCTGTGCTGGCCACTCCCTGGGAGAAGCAGGCATGGCTTGGGAGTGGAGGGGGCAGCCGGGGCGGACACACAGTGGGGTATGACTGGAGGCCATGGGTTTGGGCTCGAGGCCTTCAAATGTTACTGTCCTCAGAAGCAGCTGTGTGGATCCTTCCTCAGACTGCCTGCCCTCTGCTGGGCCAGCCTCAGAGGCTGCTGCAGCTGGGCCTCAGCTTTGCGGGTTCTCTTACTGTCTTGGTTCATCTCTCATCACATCTGCCTTGTTTCTAAGCCTGAGGTGCCTTTCACCCAGATCCCTCAGGAATCTAAACTTTCATTCTAAAAATCTAGGGGGCTGGAGAGATGGCTTAGTGGTTAAGAGCACTGACTGCTCTTCTAGAGGGCCTGGGTTCAATTCCCAGCACCCACATGGCAGCTCACAATCATCTGTAACTCCAAGATCTGGCACCCACAGGCATACATACAGGCCAAATGCCACGCACATAAAATTAAAAAATAAATAGATAAATTTTAAAAAAATGTCTACCTTTCCCTAGGACCCGTAGGTGGCTAGACCTGCATGGGGAGTAGGAGGAGCAACCTGTGATATACAGGAGGCGGGGGGTCATCATGGCATCGTTTCTGGAGAAGGTTTTTTCCAATCCCAACTCCCCCCGTGTGTGTGTGTGTGTGTGTGTGTGTGTGTGTGTGTGTGCATGCAAGTGTGTGCCTGAATGATGTGTGTTCGTGTGTGTGTGTGTGTGTGTGTGTGTGTGTGTGTGTATGAATATAGTAGTAGCGGTCACTCCCAGAACAGCAAGGCCAGATGTGAGGGCTCAGAGTTCAGTTTGTCCTCAGCACCTCCAGCAGCTGCAGGTGGCAGGGACGTACCTGGGCATCTGAGCTTCTGAATGGATGCTCTTCTTCCAAGGGGTCCCTCTACAAACTCCAGATACAACTCTCTTTCCACTTCTCACAGCCACGAGGGAGTTGAGATGGGTAAGGCATGAAGTTGAGCGTGAGGGAAGTTCTTCCGGTCTGGCCTGTTGTTGCCATCCTAACTGTGAGAAGCATTTAAAACCCGGACTGCCAAGGTTGAAGACTCTGGTCCTCCTTCGAAGGGAACATTGACCTCTCCTGGGCCATGAAAAACTACCCCAGCCAGCCAGGGATTCTCCTCTGAGTACGCTGGGGTGAGGCCTGGGCATCAAGCATCCAGTGCGTGTGGCCACGACCGGGAACTATTGAGTTCAATGCTTTCCTTTGCGCCTGTGTGATCTGACCTGGAGATGTTCCTACAGAATTCCAATCTGAACCTCACAGGCTCCAGGTCCTCAAGGTGTCAAGTTCTCCCAATAACCCAAGAGTGCAAAGTGAAGTGAGGCTCAGGAGAGAGGTCCGCTTTGGGTCAGAAACATTGGACATTAGAAAGACACAGCTTTTCCTGGTCTCTGGGCAAGGTGAGCTCTGGAGGGGAAAGCTCATCTTTGGAGGTAGACAAGATCTCTTGTTCTACCTGGTACAGAGCAGGAAGATGAAATCTTACCGGTCCAAACAATGGAGACGCAAAGGCTAGACCCAGAAGATGACCATCCAAGGGCTTAACTACCATGTTTGGTGTCCTGACGGAACGGCGTAAGGAACTCTTCTTGAGAAAGGTGCACTGGAACACTCAGTGGGGAAGGGGCGTGCTTGTGGCTTCAGGACAGGGGTGAGGCCAAGTGTGCGCTGAGAGGACCTGGAATGCCACTCTTGCTCCTTTCCCTGGTCACATATGCATTACCAAGAGATATTTGCCCCAGATTGCCCTCCTATTAGCAAAGAGAGCTATGAACCCTCAGTCTGACTCAGACTCTAGGATTGCTTTGTTTTGTTTTGTTTTGAGACAGGGTCTCTCTGTGTAGCCTTGCTGTCCTGGACTCATTTTGTAGACCAGGCTGGCCTCGAACTCACATAGATCCACCCTCCTCTGCCTCCCAGAGGGCTAGGATTACAGGCGTGCACCACTGTGCCCAGCAACTTTAGGATTCTTAAGTATCCTGTACATTGAACGCCCATCATGCAACGGTTCCCCCAGACGGCGTCATGTCTCTTTGCCCCCAGAGGCTCAAGTTCCTCACCTGACACATCACAGAGTTCCAAGGTCACCATCCTTGTCATATCTTCTGCTTTTCTGTGTCACACATACCAGTCCAAGATGAGGTGGCCGCAGCCAGCGCCATGCCATCCCAGGTACATCGACTGGTTGGAAAACAATCCCCATCCCATCAGGGTGGAAATGCTTGCTGTCTAGAAAGGATAGGTGTGTAGTTCAGCAGGCAGAATGCTTATTAGCATGCACAAAGCCCTGGGTTTGGTCCCCAGGTTCACAAAAGCTGGGCATGGCAGCATGTGCCCATCCCAGAACCCAGGAAGTGGAAGAAGGAGGATCAAAAGTTCAAGACCAGACCCAAGGCAGATTCTAGGTTATATGAGACCCTAAATAAACAAAGTCTTTGATCAGCTTTGCCTCTAAAAATTGAGTTTGTTTGATGGAAAGTTGTTGTCAATAATAGTAAATGGGTGTTGGGCTATGTAAGCTTTATTATTATTAGCCCTATGATTATCATGGCGGATCTAACCCACTATCACAAATAATAAGACAGACACGTGTTAGATTTATAAGTACCCTGTTTACCTTGGGCCGGGCATATATACCCACTTACACTGTCTGAATCACCTCACCATCCATCTCCCAGCCCACATCCAATGCCATCCTCCTTAATCCTATCTCCCACCCATAATCTTATAAATACTTGCTTTTATTCCTCATCTGGGCCTTTTCACACCGTTGGAAGTCCTTCCTCCCCGCCCATGTGGTTTCTTCTCCAGGCTAACCCGTCCTGGTGTCCTCCTCCTTCCTCTCTTTCCGTCTGTTCCCATTCTCCAAAGCTGGGAACCTTAGCCACGCCCACCCCCTTCTGTCCTGCCCACGTAGAGGCTGTTTAATTAGCCAGACAGGTGTAATGACTTAGGCAGGCTTACACAGAGGACCAGTAATTAGCATCAGACCAACCTCCAACAGAAAATCTACAAGTAAATGCCTGTCATGTGAAGGAGCTGGAGTGTATTCAAAGGGAAAACGGTTTCTGGTCACTCCCAAAGCTGTGTTGCGAATGCATGTAATGAGAGGTTTAGCATAGAAACTGACATTAAAGAGAGTTAAAGAGACACTACTAGTAACTATGTTGGGGAAACTGGAACTTCCGATTGAAAGGAAGTTATTAGCATAGTTGGGGCGCAGAGGAGGCAGGAGGTAAAGGGCAAAGGAGGGACAGAGAAAGAATGACCTGCTCACACGGGGAGAAACAAAAGCCCATCCGTAAGACAGCCTGACCTACAAACTGAGTCCAGGACAGTCAAGGCTACACAGAGAAACCCTGTCTTAAAAAACCAACAAGACAAAACAAAACACAACTCCCCCACCCCCCAAAAGAGAAAGAAGCCCTCAAATCATTGACTTCAAACAAAACAGAAGCTTGTTTCCCCTCCCAGAATGAAGTTCAGCCTCGGCAGGTCCGAAGCGTGGCTGCCGACTGTGGTATCCATAGGGTCCCAGCCTGTCCTTGTGGTCCATGGTTCCTGTAGGATAAATCCAAGTCCTCTTGCTGTCCAAGTGACTCTCACAGTTTCAGCAACCGTGTTATACTTTAGAAGAAGAGGAAGGGCAAAAAGAGAAACTGCTTGTATCCAGAGTTAACTCCTTTAAAGACCTTACCTAAAGGCACACATGCCCAGCCACTCCTCTTAGGATTCCTCGGCTGAACTGTTATACGGCCCATCTGTGAGGCCGGTCCTTGCCTCAGTGACTCCACTCCAGCCTAGCTAAATAGGCTAGATTCTGCCACGACCCGATCCTGCAGGTCTCAGCAGCTTAACAAAATGCATTTCTCCTCACACAAAACCTGCTGGGCTTCGGGCAGCATCTCTCTCCTCCATGTGTCGTTTGGTGTTCCTGGCCCCTCCTCCCCATGCCATCCTGTGTGGGCATGCAAGCTCCTGTGACTGTACTTATGCTAATGGGAAGGGAGGCATGAAAGAGTCTATCAATTCTTACCTGCCATTTGGAAATGTCACATTTCACTTCTTCCAGTGTGTGTGTGTGTGTGTGTGTGTGTGTGTGTGTGTGTGTGTGGTGAACGCATGCATTCATGTGGGTGTATGCATGTCCTCTTATCTGTGAGATGGAGTCTCTCCCTGGACCTGGCCAAAGAACTCTGGAGATCCACCCACTCCTGCCTCCCATCACTGGAGCTACAGAGACCCTCCGTAGCACCCAGCTTTTTACATGGGTGCCGGGGATCTGAGCTCAGGACCTCATAATCACGCAAAAGACGCTTTACCAACTGAGCCATCCCCCAAATCTCTAGTGTCATTTTTTTTTTTCAGGTGCTGGGGCTTGAACTTTGAACCTGCATGCTAAGTGTAACCTGTGTCTTCGGCCTCTTGAGCCCCACTTTATTGGCTCAGTTAGGAGAAGTAAACTGTCAGCTTCCCGTGTGGCTGAAGAAAACAAGACTGCTTGTGAGGAGATTGGTGTCCGCTACATCAGGTAGGTTCTCTACACTAGGCAGAGGGTGCTGGGAAGCAGTTAATTCAACCTTTGCCAAGATGAAGAAAAGGTGAAAGAAAACCCCCAAATGGGAAGTAGGCTGTGTTTGTTGGAAATGCGTAAAATTCATCTATTAGCAGAACCTCATCTTGTTAATTTTTTCTCAAAATCTAACCATATGTTGTTTATAACGGACACACCTGAAATTACAGGAAGCGGTGGGCTGAATCTAAAGGTGTGGAAGGTGACACAGGAAGAAGCCTGTCTCAAAGCACATTTAATCAGCTCTCTCGAGACAGAAGAAAATGAAGACACCGATTGATCGCATCCCCCAGAGCTTACATGGTCATGAAGAGCAGGCGAAGAAGAGCCATCAGGATAAGAGAGGACCGTCTCCTAGAAAAGGCAACACAGATACTGAAGGAGACTGGGGTTGGAGGGAGCTGAAGAAGAAAGCGCCCGGAGGGACGAGAGGAGGATGCTGCCAAGGCTGAACGGCAGCATCTGAGTCCAGAACTGGGCTTTTAAGTACTCTGTCACCTGCTTCTTCAAAAGGACTCAGAGAGGCCCTAATCTAGTGTTTTTATTTTTTATTTTAAATACCCATTAACACAGTAAAACATGAACGTGTGCCTTTAAAGGGTAAAATGGGCATTGAAGGCAATGGTTTCCTTTACTATCAAGACAGATTTTATAGGGCCTGGCAAGATGGCTCAGCGGTTAAGGGTGCTTGCTGCTCTTTTAGAGGACAGAGTTCAGTTCCCAGCACCCACATTGGGTTAGCTAACAGCCACCTGTACACTTGCAACTCCAACTCTAAGGAATCGCATGCCCTCTTCTGGACACTGTATGCACCTGCACACACATGGCATAGACCCACAGAGAGAGACACACACAAAGGAAAATCTAACAAGACAGGGTCTACAAAACGCAAACCGGCAGCTGATCCTAAGTATTAGAACAGAAAGCTTTGAGTGCTCTGTGACAAAGTGTGTTACAAGAAAAGACTCAAGACCATTCCCAATGATAAATAAAGACGTAAAAAACAAAACAAAACCAAAAACACCAGCCAATTCCAGGAAATCAATAATGGGTACACTGAAAATTCCATCTCCACAGCTGAGGAAAGGCAGCGGACACACCAGTAACCTTAGTACTCAGGAGGCTGAAGCAGGAGGATTTGTACAAGTTCAAAGCCAACCTGAGACTGCATAGTGAGACCACGTTTCTCGTTCATTTGTTTTAACAGAACAAATAAGGATCCAGGTGTGGCAGCTTGTGGCTGTGATATCAGCCCTTTGGAGGCTAACGCAGGAGGATTACCGTGAGTTTGAGTTCGGCTGGTATTACGAAGTGGTGTAGGAAGCTGAGAGATGGTGAAACACGCCTTTAATCCCAGCACTAGGGAGGCAGAGGCACGTGGATCTCCATGAGTTCGAGGCCAGCTTGGTCTGCAGAGTGAGTTCCAGGACAACCAGGGCTATGCAGAGAAAGCCTGTCTCTAGGAAAAAAAGAAAAAAAAAATAGCACAGGATATTTGTTTGGATGTCCAGTTGGTAAGTAGTTTTGTGGCTGCTAATCTTTGTCAATTATATTGAGATACACCTAGGATATTAATTTTATTATTATTTTTTTATTTTCGTGTGTGTGTTATACGGTAAGGGGCAGTACTTGTGTGCCTCAGAACACAAGTGAAAGTCACAGTTGATTCTCCCCTTTCACCATGCTTATCTGGAGTTTGAACTCAGGTCCATGAGATATGCACGGCCAGCTCTTTGACCCACTGAGCCATCTCAGTGGCTTGCCTAGGAAATCAATAAAACTTACTTCTAGGTGTGCTTATATGCAAATATCCTATGCTATTCAGCTTTTCTCTGCTGTGACAAAAATAGAATAAGCAACCTAAAAGGCTGGACATGGTGATATAGCAAGTTTGAGGCTATCTCAGGCTTTATGGAACCCTATCCTGAAGCGAAACAAAATACAAACAAACATAGCAATCTTTGAGGAGTGTAAGCTTAACAACAGAGCATCCAAGTGCATGAGGCAAAAGCTGAGGGAAGAGATGAAGCCGCAGTGTTAGAATTGAGGGCTTAAACATTCATCTAGCAAAGAGAGCCGGAGCCAGGAGTGATAAGAGCAGAGTGGACTCAACAGCACCGCACACCCACAGAGTATGATCAACTGGGAGTCTTCACCAGGGCAGGTGAGCTAGTGAAAGAGATAAAAGGCTTTGGAGACAGGAAGGAAGAGATAGAATGGTCTCTGCTTGCAGGCAATGTGATCTTATATAGAAAAACCCTGAAACAGCCGGCCGAAAAAACCAAAGCAAAACCCTGTGAGACTTGCTAAACAAATGCCGTGAAGTTTTGCAGGCCACAACAGTAAGGACGGAGGACATGGGGGGAGGGTGCCCTGAGCACAGGATAAGCTGGCCGCTGAGTGTTCCTCTTGCCCCTCACCACTCCCTGAGTGCTCAGAGAAGAGGACAGAAGACCGTTCTTCAGGCAAGGTGTCTACACCCCTCTGCTGGGAGCTCTGAACAGGTCAACCTATGAGAATCAGTAGCATTTCTGTTCACTCACAGTGAATTCCTGCCCAGACCCATTTACACCATCATAACACATGTATTCAGGAAAAAGTTTTCAGATACTCATTTATGTTCGTTTTATATGTATGTGTGATTGCTTGCATGTATGTACAGGCACACATGTGCCTGTGCCTGGTTGCTAACAGATACCAGAAGAGGGAGTTGGAGCCCCTGGAACTGGAGTTACAGTTCTGAGTCACCATGTGAATGCTGGGAACCATCATGGCAAGAACAGTAAGTACTCTTAACCATGGAGCCATCTCTCCAACTCTTAGGACTAATTTGGTTTTTAATTTTATGCATTTGGGTGTTTTGCTGTGTACCAGGTGAGCTCCTGGTACCCTCAGAGGCTAGAAGAGGGCATCAGATTCCCTGAAAATGGAGTTACGGATGGTTTTGAGCTGCCATGTGGGAGCTGGGAAATGAACCCAGGTCTGGAAGAGCAGCCAGTACTCTTATTCACTGAGTCAACTTCCCAGCCTCTCTAGGTGCAATTTTAATCAAATAAATGGAAGACCTTGAAAACCATAAAACATTGATCAAAGAGATTTCTGACAGAAAGGGAAAGATAACCCAACCCATGTTGAGTAAATTAAAAGAATTTATATTGAAATATCCATCTGAGCTGAAGTAATCCACAGATGTGATGCTAATCCTTACCCAAGTTCCACTGGCAGTTTCCACAGACACAGGAGAGAAACATTCTAAAATCCACACGAAACCACAAAAGACCCTGAACTCCCAAAGTTATCTTGATCCAAAAGAACAAAGCTAGAGGCATCACAGTACCTGAATTTAAAAAAACCTTTCAGGGGGGAGAAATCAAAACAGCATACAAACCAGCATAAAAACACAAACAATCAAACAGAATATATGGCTCAAAAATAAATTAGCATAGTAACAAAGCAAATAACTTGATTTACTTACTTTACATTTTTTTTTAATTTGGTGTCTGTGTGTGCATGCATGTGTGCGCATGATAAGATGTGCGTGTGCATGGCTATGTGCAGACCGGACCTTGATGTTGGATAGTCTTCCTCTGTCATTCTCCAGCCTGTTCCCTGAGACGGCGTCTCTCACTGAATGTAGAACTCACTGACCCAGAGAGACCAGCTGGATGGCAAGCACTAGTGATCCTCCTGTCTCTGCCTCCCCAGCACTGAGATTACAGCTGTGCACTGATGTGCCTAGCTTTTTACCCAAGTCGTGGTGACCTGAACTCAGGTCCTTATGCTTGCGCAGCAACCACTTTGCCAACTGAACCAACTCCCCACCCTCAAATAACTTGATTTTTAAAATGAGAAAAGGACCTGAATAGATATTTCCCAGATGAAAATGTAACAGGTAGAGAACTTCACTAATCATCCAGGAAACACAAAAGAAAACCAGAGTTACCAGCTCATGTACATTAGAACAAGCATAAAAGTGTAGTGAGAGTCATTGAGGGCGAGGAGAAGACAGAGATTCCTCACACACTGGTAGGAATGTGAAATGGTCCAGCTGCTGTGGAAAACAGTAAGATGTTCCTCCAAAACTAAAAAATGGAAATATATATATGAAAATATAAATGTGTATATATATATATATATATATATATATATATATATATATATATATATATGATTCAACAATACAACATCTTGGCGTATACCCAACAGAAATAAAATTAGCACATTGAAGAGATATCTGAAAGCCAGAAATGGTGGCACACACCTGTGATCCTAGCATTTGGGAGGTTGAGGCAGGCTGATCTCTGTGTGTTTGAGACCAACCTGGTCTACAGAGTGAGTTCCAGGGCAGCAAGAGTGACATAGTGAGATCCTGTCTTGAAAAAAAAAAAATACAAACAAAGCTAAACTAAACAACCAAACAAAAGAATAAGAGGAGGAGGGAGGGAGAACCCTGATCCTGCGTCATGTTCACTGTAGCCCTATTTACAAGATATAAAATTAACTTAACTATCCACAAATGAATAGTTAAACGTGCATTTCCAACGAGATGTTTATATACAATAGACTGTTATTCAGCCACAAGCAGGAATGAAATTCTGTTGTGTGTTACGATGGAGATGAATCTGGAGCACCTCTAAATGCAATGAAACTAGTCAGACAAAGAGGACTATGGCATGATCTCATCTGTAAGTGGAATCTAAACCGGCGAACATAAATAGAAGCAGAGCCATGCATGGCAAAACATGTCTGTAAGCCAGGCACTTGGGAGGTCCAGGCAGGAGATCCAGGACTTAAGGTCAACCTTGGCTATGTAGCAAGGTTAGGCCAGCTTGGGAGATCCAGTCTCAAAAAACAAAACAAAGCAAGACAAAACAAAATAAAAACCTTTTAAAAATCTCCAAGAAGCAGAGAGTAAAAGGGTGACATCCAGGCATTGGGGTTGGGAGTAGGGGATGAGAAACTGGTGTTCAATTAGGCAGCTTCAGCTCGAGCAGATAGAGGCTGGGTATCTGTTCAGGAGTGTGTTGACTATAGTTAATAATAATGTAACATCCCCTCAAAGACTGCCGAGAGAGAGCTTCCAAACCTCACACACAGGAGGATAATTATGTGGTGTGATGAAACATAGTTTAAGTGGTAATTTTTTTGTCATTTATAATTTACCACAATTTCAAAAATCAATTGTGCATTAATACACTAGCAGAAAACAACAAGGGGAAAGTGTGATGGTTGTAAAACTGCCCCACGGGTAACTAGGAAGTAGCGCTGGAATTAAGACGGAAACAAAGGAGATGGTGCGCCACACCTGTGAATTGGATGACAGTATTGTTAAGATTACAGTTGTCTATAAATTCATTTTTCCCCCAAAGCTTGAAGGGCTGGTATGAAAATTTATGTTGAAATGTAAAGACCTGAAAAGACCAAGGCAGTCTTAGGTAGGGAGATCAGAAAGCCAAAGAGGCTGAGCACCCTCATCTGAAGACTTACTCTTAAGCTGTAGGATTTTGACAAGGGGGTGTTGCTAGGACAAACCCGTAGATCACCAAGACACAATAGAGCCCAGAATCAGGGCTGTCCGTTTCTGCCCGAGCAATTTGAGACACTTCAGTCTGCAAACACTGGATCATCGAGTATTTATGCGGGGAGATTAACATTGACTCTCACCTCACGCCACACCAAGAAATTAATTCATGAAAAACCAACGATGTAAAGGGAACTGATAGAACTCTCCAGTCTCTGGAGTGCATCAGAAAAGGCGTGACACTGTGAGATGGGAGACCATTCCTCCACAGCGATGAAATCCCAGCCTGCCTCACTTCCCCTGTTGACTACGGCATCACTGCCAGAATAACAGGATGGGCAAGCCTGTCCCTGTGTTGTGTGTGTGTGGACCAGGAGAACCCTCAGTATGCCTCTGAAGGTGAATCATTCCTTTAAGACTGCAAGAAGGTTGACAACGGGTCAAATTCTGGAGCCTGGAGCAATGTTTACCTTCAAATGTCACACCAGCTCTTTTCTTAGGCTTAGAGGGCTCATTCTGGGAGGAGAGCATCTTCTGTGGTAAAGAAATGTATGCAAAGTTCAAGAATTCCTTCCAATTTTACTTCAGATTCATTTTCTTCAATTAGAGTCAAGTAAAATTACATCCACTAAAAAAAATAGACATATGGCATGATCCCATTTTTATGAGAGTATTTCTATCTCTCCTATCTGTAAAAATGCATAGAAATATGTCTAGCATGCTGTACCAGAAATGTTAATGACGGTTATATTTGAATCATGAAACTTGAAGTAATACTTTGATTTTCTTTTTACTTTTATGCAAGGCTTAAACTGTTTACAGGGAGCATATAATAGAAAAAGTAATTTCTCTTAAAAAAAAAAAAAAAAGCAATCCTAGGCCAGGAATGGTGGAGCATTCTTTAATCCCAGCACTCAGGCAATAGAGGTAGGCAGATCTCTGAGTTCAAGGCTAGCCTGGCATACATAGAGAATTCCAAGACAGTTAGGACTACATAATGAAATGCTGTCTCAATTATTAATCATCATCAAACCCATCCCATCACCATCACCACCTCATTACCACCACCACCATCACCATCACCACCATTATCATCACCATCATCACCACCATCACCACCACCATCATCTCCATCATCACCATTACCACCATTATCATCGTCGACATCACCACCACCATCACCATCACCACCACCACCACGATCATCATCACCACCATGATCACTATCACCTTCATTATCATCATCGACATCACCACCACCATCACCAGCACCATCACCATCATCACCACCATCATCATCAGTATTGACATCTTGGTAAGAGCCCTCAGAGTTTTATTTTTTTTCTTCCTCTTACTTTCACACCTTCCTCATCTCCATCCCTCACTTTCTCATCGCTTTACTGTCCCCAGAATTAGCCTCTTCCTGAGACTAAAAACACTTGAGCTTGTCATGATTAACTGGCCTTTAGGAAAAGGGGCAGGAGGTTCTTTTCCTTTCTCTGCAGAGGCTTGGTGTGGAGACCCTTTCAGAGGGGTTTGAGGCCCTTGGCAAAACCTCCTTTCCCTTCCCTCCAGTGAGCTTCCCACTAGCAGAGGAGTCAAGACCGCTTAGTTGGAATGGGACAGCACGGGGAAGGTGCGTGCACCTGAGTGCCACCCAGTGAATTGTTCTCCCTGGGGTGCTGGGGTAGGGGTGGAAGAGTTTGAGTCTTATCCCTGACCCCTTGCTATTCTTTTTGACCCTCGCACCTTTGTCCAGTGTGTTGCTACCCCCATTCCAATCTTGGAGATGATGTCTCAAGGCTGTGCTTCTGGACAGGGTTCAAATGTTGGGAAGCATCCATCATCAGATCTGCCCTGGTGATGTGACCATCTCCCTACTCTGCCATGCCAGGGCTTGTGGACAAGAGATGCCTGAGCCTCCCTCTCACAAGTTCTGTGACTTGTGGTTGAGTAAGGTGCAGGTCCGCAAGGCAGGATGAAGGACTTCTCTGCTGTTTTCACAGGACCAATGCAAGGGACAGATACAGGACCGACGTAGAGCTGGGAGTGTCTTTGAACAAAGCCATCAGTGAGACACCCACACGTGAAAACTCTGACTCTTCAAGATGCGGTGATGACATTCAGGTGGTCAGCTCACCATGGTGGACATTTCCAGGGATGAATCACAAATGTTTGGTCTATCTGGTCCTCAGACCCCAGAATGAGCAGGCTGCACTGAGGATTCCATGTTTAACATAAACAAACCCAGACAGCCCTGTGCTCCTGTCCTTTTTCAAGAAGAGATGTCAAGCTCTGAGGGATGTGGGATATGGGACGTGGCACTGGAGAGAAGAGTAAAAGAGACATAAACCCGGGCCACTGAGGACTGGAAGTGGGGCTCGGGGTGAGAGATGACAAGGCCTGGTCTTGATGGGCAAACCCCAAGATTCACTGCCCATAGGGCTGGGGAAATAGTGCAGCCAGAGAGGGGTTGCTGACACAAACATGAAGGTCTGGGTTCAATCCTTAGCCCACGTCAAAAGCCAACATGGTGGCTGGGCTTGTAATCCCAGCACTGGAAATGCTGGGACAGGCAGATCCTGGGACTTACCAGCTTATAATCAGTGATGTTTAGGTTAAGTTGTCTCCCTAAATCAGAGGGACATTTCCTGAGGAATGACGTCACAAGTGACCCATGACCTCAGGGTGCGTGTGCACGTCCCTGAGTGTGTGCACACACACAAAGATTCACTGCCACAGCACTACAAGGTGGCAGGCGGTGGCCATGGACTGTAATCACAAAGCTTATACCCGCAAGGGCAGGGGCTGGCGGACGGCAAGGGGAAGAAGGATGCAGAGAATTCTCCACCCAGTTTCTGTGTTTCCAGGTTCCTAGACCTCAGGCTCTTCTTCCCTTAGATGGTGGCACCGACAGATTCTTCACCAAAAGATACCCTTGGTAATCGTCTAGCTGTGTGCTCATGACTAACATAGCAATACTGAGTCCCATTAATACCTATACTATTTTTTATTTGATTGCTTTAAATGGAAAATTCCTGAGTGATACAAACAAGGGCGCTCTTAGCCTTCCCAGGGGTTCAAAGTGAAATCAAATGCACCCTAGATGGGGGATGGCAGGAAGACTCAGGAAAAATAAAAACAACAGCATATTGGAAACCGAGGTGGCTGCTCCAGACACCCTGGCGCCCAGCTCCTGGGACCAAGCCTGGGCTCTCTGAGACCAGCACCTCTATTCCAGCTATCCGAATCATCTCAGCAAGATGAGCTGGTGAAAATATAAGAGGCCCAGGTTAAATGAGAAAAAGTTATTATCTTATCTAAGAAACAAAGACTTTTAGTATATAGGTATTTCCCAAATACTGTGTGAGACATATATCTATCCTTGAAAAAAAAAAGAAGAAAAAGAAAGAAAGAAAGCATTTTTAGTTTGTGACCTCTACAGCTAGCTGAAGAGACCATTTTTTTTTATCATCCCTCTCTCCCACAGGTTGGCTGAGGAGAAGCTATACCTGAGGTTGTCTTTTTTTCATCTTTGTTTCCGCTTTTTTTAAATTGTTAACCCAAATTTCCAGAGACTCACCAGCCCACCAATGCAGATTAGTTTACTTGAAGAACAAATGTCTCTGGCTGGTTTTCTCACACAGGACTCTGTTCCTGTGAGCTACCGACTCCCTGCCTGTAGGAGCCATGTTCTTCCGGCTTTGCATCCTCTAGGCCACGGGAGGATGCTGAGGCTGGGCAGCAGGAGCCCTCTACTGGTGAGCTCCAGATGGCAAACATGGGAGATGCCTGAGGCCCTGCAGGGCTTGGCCACCGATCCTTCAGGCCAGAAGTCCTTCAGAGGATGGAAAGGACCCTTTTCTGAAGACATCTGCAGATGGCCTCTCCATCTCCATGTCTACGCCCCTGCCCCACCCCTTCCCTGTGCGCCCTTTTCTGGCTTTGTATGTATCTGTGAACAGGCAACATTTAGTCCCATGCCTGGTTACTACTTCCCTTTTTGTAATCAAACGCTTACCCTATCTCTGGCTTGTCCAAATTCCAGTCAGCCAGTCATGAAAACTCCACTGTCAGTGCCTCACTTCCCACACAGTCCTGTAGGCTGGGCTGGTGAGAAAAGCCATCCTAGAGGAACAGATAATTCTAGAGGGTGCTGACTAATCTTCAATGGCTCCTTTAATGGAGGCTGCTTGACCCCTTTTCCTTCTCCATATAAAACAGTGTTGGGTTTGCCTTGGTGGTTGCGCTGGGTCTACAGCCCAGCGTCAGAACACATTAGCAGAACGAACGGGGGAAGACTGAGAAGGGAATCCCCAAGCGAGAGTTATTTTATTTTTCAAATAATGGGGCTGGAGAGATGGTTCAAGGTTAAGAGTACTTGCTGCTTTTCTAGAGGATTCGGGTTCAATTACTAGCACCCACATGGCAGCTCACAACCGTCTGTAATTCCAGTCCCAGGGGATCTGACACCCTCTTCTTGCCTCTGTGGACATGGCATGCCTGTGGTCCAGAAGACATGCACACCTTTCATCATTGCAACTGGGAGGCGGAGGCAGGTAGATCCCTATGAGTTCAAGGCCAGCCTGGCCCAGGGCTACACAGAGAGTGGTGAGACCTTGTCTCAAACCACACACACACACACACACACACACACACACACACACACACACACACAAATAAATAAAATCTACCACCAGCACCACCACCACCAAAAAAGACAAACAAAAAAAGAAACCCTGGATCCAGGCAAAACACCATGTACACACAATAATAACTAAGAACAAAACGATACGGGCTGGAGATGTAGCTCAGCTGCTAGCGCACTGCCTTGCCTACACAAACTCCCCCACATAAGAACCAGGCAGAGTGGCGCCAGGCATGGTGACACACGCCTTTAATTCCAGCACTTGGGAGGCAGAGGCAGGCGGATCTCTGTGAGTTCGAGGCCAGTTCGGTCTACAGAGCAAGTCCAGGACAGCCAAGGCGGAAGCCTGTCTCGAACAAACGAACAAGAAAGGACCAGGCATGGTAATGCCCACCTGTAATCCCAGGCCCTGGGAATTGGAGGCAGGCAGGTCGGAAATTTAGAGTCATCCTCAGCTACGCACGAGGCAAGTTTGAGGCCAGCTTGGCATATACATGAACCCTGTCTTAGACAATAAAATTTCAAAAATGTCTAAATAAAGACACTTTATTTACAGATAATACAAAATAAACCATGGGATAAACTCCTGGGTAGGGAGGGGAGGGAATGATTCCCACAGTAACCATCCTCTCTCTGTATCCCAGAGTAACTTATAAAAAAATTAAAAAGGCCTGGGGCGGGGGCTGGACTGGAAGCACCTTTGCGTGGGGGCTGGGCCTGCCATCCTCAGCCACATTGTTCTAGAACACAACAGACACCGACTCTCTCCCTTCTGAGTCCCAGGCCTGGGCAAATGAGAGACATAGCTACAAGGACAGTTAGCCGCCATTGCAGAGGCTCCCCAGCTAAGGACTCCGGATCCTGACCTAAAGGGCTGGGGAAGCCAGGAGGTGGGGAAGTGACGTTGGGGGCAGACGTGGGGTGGGCATTATTGCAGTGCTCCAGCCAACTTCCTCCTGGCCGTGGAAGAGGGTCTACACTGGGTTCGGGAGCAGCCATGTCAGGGCAGGAGTGAGGGGCCTTCAGAGCGACGATGTCGTTGAGTCTACCACCTCCCGGCCATTGCAGACGGTGGGAACAAACTGGGATCCAGATCCTAGGGAAAGGTAGCCAGAGGTTGGGGGTGGCCCAAGAGGCAGTGAGAGAAGTAGGCCCCTCTCTTGGGTGCAATGTTCTCTTGAGAGCACCCCATCCCCAGATAAGGAATCTCAGCGACCTGGGAGGCAGACTTAACGTCTGGGAGCCTGGGCAGGAGAGGGGGGCCAGGAGGGGAGGGTGCACGATGCTAACCTTGACCAAGGTTGGCGCTGGCCCGGGGGGCAGCACTGCCAAAGCGGCTGGTGGGTGTCCGGTGGCTCACCACATTCTTCTGTGGCTGGAAAAGGATGATGTGCAGCTTGGGGGCAAAGAGGCAGCCGAGCACCACAGAGCCGCTGAGGCTGACCGACACGCACATGGTGGTTGTCTGCACCTGCGAGGGGCGAGCGAGGGAGCACGCACAGGTCAAAGAGGATATTCCAAGGGCCCCGGGCCTGGGTCTATGACTCCAGCCTAGGCTGAGGTGGGGAAAGATGGTTAAGAATCCACTGAACAGGCCTTCGGCTCAGCCTGAGGGATGATCACCACGCCAGTGCCGGCCCTAGTTAATCATTTTCTGAGGCACACAGAGCACACCCAGCTGTGCTGAGAACATGAAACGGTGCATGTATTCATGGATGTGGATGTGTGCAAGGGGGGCAGGTATGGAGTCTACTTGTATAGACACGTGCATATCAGTGTGTGTGTGTATGCGTGGTAGCGAGTATGCAGAGAGGAGTATGTTCACTGTTTGTGGATGGGGAGGGATGCATGTTCGGGCAACGTGTGTGCATGTTCTAGCTGTGCCAGGATGTGTGTGCACACGCTTGTCAATGCATAAGGGGCTGTGTGTGCTCCTTCTGGTCCGCAGGCCTGTGTGTTCATACACGGGCGTGTGCGTGCGTGGTTGACCACTGCATATCTCTGGTGAGTCTTAGGCTGCCTCTGACTGGCATGTAGATGCAAATCATATGCAAATGCAGGCTGAGTCAGAGCAGATTCCCTCCCCAGCCTTGGCCTCCACTACCCAAGCAGGTGGCCCAGCAGGTGCCCGCAGAGCAGCCAAGCCCAGCAATTCCCCGACCTCAGCCCAGCCATGCACTACCACACCTCCCCATCTCGGGGAAAGTACCCACGCCAGGGCCTTTGCCACAACTTCCCTGTTCCTTTCATGGTGCTCTGGGCTCCTGCTGAGTGACTGGAGCATGGCTCTAGCTCTCCCTAAGTCTCTACGTCATCACTTAAACAGGAGAGCGGTGGCGTTTACTTGAATCTTGAGGATCAACCAAGATGATCCTTATTAGTCAGGGCTCAGCCCACCTGTCTTCAGAGACCTTCCTGGGCTATCTCATCTGAAGCAGCTGTTGCCTGTTGGAGCTCAGGCTATCCTTTGAGACTCTCGGTGCCAGCTGGAACCTTCTGCTTGAAGCCACCACCAGGAGTACTGTTGTCACCTACGCTCATTTTCCTCAGCCCTCCTCCTGCATCTCCTCCCGCTCCCCATGCCGTTCTTTTGTTGACCATCCCCTCCTCCATCTCCAAAGGACCCTCCGACCCTCCGGTGGAACAAGGCCCGGCCTGCACTCTCTGGAACCATACTTCTGCAACTCCAACTTCTCCCACGTTAGATGATGACGTCAGTCCTGACACCCCCCCCACACACACACACCACTCACCCTCTCTCGAGTCCCCACCTCCCTGGACATTTCTCCAAGCTTTCTTTCTCCTTAACCTTTCACTGGGGTCCTTTTGGCTTCTTGGAGCTTGAGAGTTAACAGTAGATAAAATGAGAGAGCCGGAAGGCGTGGGTCCAGGGTTCCACCCCCTCCTAATTCTGTCACAGACGCTCACCCGATAGTCGCTGGAGGTGACATAGAAGATGGGAAGGAATGCCAGCCAGATGATACAGGTGGTATACATGGTGAAGCCAATGAACTTGGCTTCATTGAAGTTCTCCGGGCACTTGCGGGTCTTGAAGGCGTACAGCGTGCAGAGAGCAATGAGGAGGACGTTGTAGGCCAGCGAGCCGAGCATGCTTGCGTCCCGGTGGTTACAGCGCAACGTCACCACCTCCCGCCGTTCAGGGGCTGTCTCCTTGCCTATGCCCGGTGCCTCCACCACCAGCCAGGCAGCAACAATGAGCAGCTGGCCTGAGATAAGTGCCAGGCAGATGGCCACCTGCGAAGCGGGGCTGATGAAGCGTGGCCGCTGGGCTCCCTCCCGGGCCCCGCCAAAGATGCGAGCAATGCGATTGGTCTTGGTGAGGAGGGCCGAGTAGCAGACAGAGAAGGCAGTGCCCAAACCGAGGCGCCGTAAGGTGCACACGGCCGTGGAAGGCTTGGCGATGAAGATGAAGGTCATACAATAGCAGAGGAAGACACCTCCCAGCAGGATGTAGCAAAGCTCCCGACCAGAGGCCTTGACCACAGGCGTGTCATTATGCCTCACAAAGACACCCAACACAAAGAGGGTGGCCATGGCGCCCAGGCAGGCAATGGTGACGGGTCCCACTGCCCACCCATCACCCCAGCGGATGTACTCCTGGGGCAGCTCAAAGCAGCCAGTCAGACTGGCATTGGGCCAGTAGCCGAGACCACAGTCAGCACAGGTGAACTCGTCCAGCCGATACTCGTAGGGCTGACAGGGGATGCAGAGCCAGCAGCACACCTCCCCCGGCTGCACGCTCTTCACCTCGTTCTGAAGGCAGGGCTCGCTACAGCGAGAGGCAGGAAGAGGGCCAGCTAACGGGGAGGCCCATGGGATGCGGCTGGTGTCCAGGGTCAGGCCTTCTGCCCAGTAGCCTACCTTCTGGTAGCGGTAGCGCCCGCTGCCCGCCCGCAGGTAGGTGAAGATGTTGTAGCGGCCAATACCATCACCAAAGCGGTCAAAGCGGACCTCGTTGTGGGTGTCCGCTGGGCGGAAGGGGGCTGGCGTGGAGGAGAAAGGGAAGAGGAGGTAAGACTGGTGAGTTATGTGACCTCAACCTTCACCCTTAGACGGAACCTGAACCCCAGAGCTATAACGCCACCTCATTCCAACACTGAAGCCCATTTTATTTTAGCCCCAGATACTTTTCCAAAAAGGCAAGTTTATAGCAAACCATGACCCTAGACGCCAACATCCAAACTCAGGCTCATCCCAAGCCCCAAGTGTGCTTGCACCGATCCCGTTATGGCTTGCAATCTTAGACCTTAGTCTTCAAACTCTAACTTTATCATAACAAACATAGTTCTCTCCCAAAAATGTAAACGAGAGATCCCAAAGCCAAAGCTGCCCACTAGCTGCAACAGTCCATTAACCCCAGCCCAGCCCCAGTCTTAACTGGTCCTTTGCAAACTGAATCCTAACCTCAGTGGCCACTTGCAACCACTTGCAATCTACAGGATGGCCACTGCCACTTTCTACCCCCTAACTTACTGCCACCCAGCCAGGCTCAGGAGCCAGGACTACAAACACCCCATTCCAGTGAGTAATCAGGCTTCCAGACAGATACTGAAGGCTTGATAAGTGAGCAGTCTGAATTTCAATCCCCGAATGCCCGGCCCCTATTTCTTCTACCTAGACTCCCAGTTCTCACAATCTAACTCTACCCAACCAGGCCCAGCAAGCTGAAAATGGCTTTTCTCCAACATTAAGTCCATCAGACCCCAGACCCTAACCCTAACCCTCTGCCTGGTCCAATCATAGCTCTGGTGTGTCCAATCTTGGAACTATAACACAAGTTCCACAGCTACAGAGCTAGCTGACTCCACCCCCCCCCTTCACAAATATTTTGAGAAGGTCTCACTCCGTAGCCCAGATTGGCCTTGAGTTCACAGTCATGCCCTTGCATCAGCATACCCCACACCCCCCAGCTCTGGGATTACAGGCATGAGGCACTATACCTAGCAGAAACAATTATTTTAAACATTCAGTCATGGGCCAGTAAGATGGCTCAACAGGTAAAGGTGCTTGCGGTCAAGCCTGATGACCCAAGTTGGATGCCTGGGACAGGAATGATCAAGTAAGCCAACAAGAAGGTGAGTAAAGGTTACTTGGAAATTCTATGCCATTTTAGATAAGCGATCAGCACCCTCAGACTTTGGAACCCACAAAGGTACCCTCTCCACTACCAGGATGCTGAAGCCAACTGTCCTCTTGGTCTAAGTCTTGGCCTGTGAGTCGTGGTGGCTTCTCCCACTGCACCCTCAAAGATTCTTCCTGAAGCTAAGCACGGTGGTTCCGAGGCTCTTGTTCTTCTTAAAACGGCTACTTTAATTTTTGCCTTGAGAACACTTTGGCTACTTTGGATAGAAACATCAAGATGGGGACAAGTAGAGTGGAGCACACCAATGGTTCCAGCTTGGGAGGCTGAGGCAGGAGAACTGCCATGAGTTTGAAGCTATCCTGGGCCACACAGTGAGCTGGAGGCAAGCCAAGGCTATATAGCATGAGCTAAATATTTTTTTTTTAAACCATCAAGATTAATAATAGAAGTTTCACCCAAATATAGGAAATCTTCCCCGTGCTTCACTCTCAACCTACCCTGCTTGGGACTCTCTGCCTGAGAATTGCTTGGGTTCCCCTAGCCAGATAAAGAGCCAAGAGCTAGAGGGTAATGTTCAAGTAATAGCCAGGGATCCTAGAGTCAAGACAGGTCGAGATTCCACTTTCTGGAAGATTCTTATAAAATGGAACCTCAGCCCTCACTCCATCTGGGGTCCCCCACCTATGGTTCCTTGGTCCTAACCAAAACAGTTCCTGACTGTCCTTATGTTACATCCTGCTTTCTTAGCCAAGTAATGGAACCTGAAGGCCAGCAGGCTAACGGACCCTGGCCAGAACTATTACCATCAAACTTGACATTGAGCACGAAGTCTTTGTAGAGGCGGCGCCCATTGACAGGCCTCATGGCATCACAGAGACGGGTGGTGTTGGGGCAGAGGGCACGGTGCATGTTATCCAGAGCGTGGGCCATGGCATACACTGCGTTGACCACAAACATGATCTTAGACTCCTGTTCAAAGGGCACAGCCCGCAGAGAGTGGGCTGCACAGTCTCGCTGCCGGAAGCTGCAGCGGAACCTCTCCTCCCAGAACTCCCGGAACCAGGGATTCCGACTGTTGTTCCAGGGATCCAAGCTCTGGAAGTAGGAGGCAAAGTCACTGATGGGGTAGGAGGCCAGCTCAATGGTGATGGCGCCCTCGGCAGCCCCTTCGCTACCGGCCACCACACTCTCCAGGGCGCCCCAGCCATCGCTGGCCACCCAGGTGAAGCTGGCATTGAGGCGCTGGGCGGCTGCGAGCAGCTCCCGGGCGTCCTCGGAGCGGGTAAAGAGCACCGCGACGCGGGCGCTGGGCTTCTGCAGCAGGGCTCGTACCACGCCCTCGAAGGCCGCGCGGCTCATGGCCCGGCCCACCTTCTCCGAAGTGGCCACGCAGATGTTGCGCGCCCGAGCCTCGATCTCGAAGGCCTCGATGCCTGTTTCGCCGTAGTCACCCTCGGATGCCACCGTAGACACGTATGTCCAGTTGAAAAAGCGGAGGATCTCAGCCATGGCCTTGGCTTGGAAGAAGTCTGGGGGCACGGTGCGGGCGAAGTAGTCATAACGGGACTTGTCGCTCAGCTTGGCACTGGTGGAGGCATAGCTGATCTGTGGGATCTGGAACAGCCGCAGCAGATTGGCCACCTGGGCAAGGGTAGGGAGCACAGAAGTCAGAGACCAGGTGAAGCAGGCACTAGTATCAAGCACGTCCTCCACACCTGTGGAACCTGGGGACCTAGTGCCCACGGGTCAGTTCTGAGGGCCTCTATCTGAAGACCCCAAGTCTGAACTGGATGTGCCTTCTGCCTGGGGACAGCAGCTCTCTCTCCTCCCTATGGATTGAGAGGGAGAACCCCAGGGGCCATGAGCTGCACCTGAACCAGATGCAGGGCAGGGGAACCAAGCAAGGCCTAGAGTGGAGAGAGATTGGCACTGGCTGTGCCAGCATAGAGACTCAGGGTGACATCTGGGATACTCGAAGATGCCAGTCTCGCTCTTTCTTTGGTGCAGGTGGCCCTTCTTTAGTGATGATTTTCATGGGAGGTTAGAGAAATGTCACCCAGAAAGAGAGGCCTAGAGCCACGGGTCCCATGGCCTGGAAGCCCAAATTGGTCTCTACTGGTTGCTTAGGCCTGAAATGAATGGGGTTCTCAGCCCTATCATTGACTGCCTCACACCCCATTTCTTTCTTTCTTTTTCTTTCTTTCTTTCTTTCTTTCTTTCTTTCTTTCTTTCTTTCTTTCTTTCTTTCTTCCTTCCTTCCTTCCTTCCTTCCTTCCTTCCTTTTTTTTTTTTGAGACAGGGTTTCTCTGTATATGTAGCCTCAGCTGTCCTGGGCTCATTTTGTAAACCAGACTGCCCTGGAATTCACAGCAATCCCCCTGCCTCTGACTCCCTGGGTGCTGAGATTTAAGGTGTGCGCCACCAGGCCCAGCTAACATCCCATTTCTTAACCTTTGGTTCCTATGGCCATGAGAACAGGGTTCATCGGAGAGCTTGGAGGATGGTGGGTAAATGAAAAGTGTAGGTCCTACAGGAGAGGCCTAAGACCCTGCAATTGGAATATGGCTCCGAGGGTCTAGAGTTCAAATTTCTATCCTCTCACACATTTTCTTCCTCGTGCGCCTCTAACAAAATTCTCCCTGAGCTTTGGGCTCTCGTGCTTGAACCACAAGCTGCTAAGCATTTGAAAATGATCTATGTGGAGGCTTCAGTGTCCAGCATGTGGGAGCTGAGAGGGATCTGTGCAGGGCTTGAATGAGGTAGAATCATAATGAGGATCAGCGTAACCTATGGACTAAAGGCTGTGCCCCTGCTGAGCTGGCCCAGAGAACAAAAGCAGCCTGACTCTGAAGGGTGGCCCTGCTGGAGAAAGAGGTGGCTTAGGAGGCTAAGGAGATTCTGCTTCTAGAGGCATGCACGGGGCCCTGGAGAAAACTGTGTGAAAAGGCGGTTGCTGGTAAAGCACCCTAAAGACAGACATAGGGGGCTACCCATCCATCCCTGTCAAAGCCAGGGATACAGATACAGATACAGATACAGATACAGATACAGATACAGATAC
>NW_026596120.1:15909108-16007555 GCF_907164565.1 Psammomys obesus
GATACAGATACAGATACAGATACAGATACAGATACAGATACAGATACAGATACTGGCCTAGCCACACCTGTCCAAGCAGCCACCTAACCACCTCTAGAAGCTGGGATTAACAAGATAAATAATTTAGTTCCATCTGCATTTCATGGTTCCTGATTCAGCTTCATCTCTCCTACACGGTCATCCCAGGTCAGTGGTGTAAAGCCCACTTCAATGGCAATGAACTCTGCCAGTCTCCTAAGGAAACAGGTCCTCACCAAGGTTCCCCAGATTGCTCCCAGCCCCTGCTCTGGACTCTCTGCACCTATACTGGACACAGACAGGAGAGGACATGAGTGAGAGTGGACCCAGTCATGAAGAGGGAAGAGCTCACCCAGGCCAAAACAGCCAAGTGAACCCAGAATGCAGTCCAGAGAGTACACGTACACACACACACACACACACACACAGAGAGAGAGTTGGCTGGCTCTACAGCTGGAGCCTATCAGGAGCACCCTCTGCTGACCCCTTGTGGAAGGACAAGTGGTGGTGTCTCTAGCCTCCCCCCTCCCTCAAATTCTGCATCACCTGAAGATCTTAGGGTACCCTTCCCATCTACACTCTCACCCAACTTCTCTTCCTCCTGCCCCCCACCACCCCCGCTGGCTGCTTCTGGCTTCTGTCTGCTCTGTAAAGTCCAAACAGAAAGGATCTGACAGCATAGGTTGAGAGCCAGGATTTCATGCTCCCTCTTTACCACCACATTGATTTATGACCTGCTTCCCTCTAAAGCTGTTTCCTTGTCTATAAAATGGGTTAATGCTGATAGCAGCTCATATTGACTATGCCCTTATGACCTGCCAGGCTCTTTGGTACAGGCTCATCATCTCATTAAATTTCTACTACGAACCTAAAAGTAGAAAGTGTTATTAATCCTGTTTCATAAAGAGGAAGCTGAGACATAGAAAAGAAGAAGAAGAAGAAGAAGAAGAAGAAGAAGAAGAAGAAGAAGAAGAAGAAGAAGAAGGAGAAGGAGAAGAAGGAGAAGAAGAAGAAGAAGGACCTGCCCAGAGTCGTGCAGCTAGTACAATGGGGACTCAGGATTTGGTCCTGGAAGCTGATTTCAGAGGCTGCTTCATAAGCCTTTTGGGACATTTAATATCAGGTGTATACGTGTGTGTGTGTGTGTGTGTGTGTGTGTGTGTGTGTGTGTAACAGGATGGTTCTGTTTCCTCTCCTTTTCCCCTAAGAGGAGTTTCTCTTCCACATTCTCTAGAAACCAACCCTATTCTACGGCCAGAGAACTTTCTTGCCCTTTTGTAAGAAACCACTGAAAGAAAAATGCACGGTGCCCCTTTCCGCTACACTCACCCAGAAAGTCCCTACTCATCGGGAATGCTGGTTCACCCTTTCCAGCCTCTTCCTAATACCCATTTGAGTGGTTTCCACATACCTGGATGGAGACATCACTGTAGGAGCCACCAATGACACCGGTGATGGCTGTCGGAGCATCGCTATGGGTGGCATAGGAGCCATCAGGACAGATGTGGCGTGAGCCGTCCGCGCCACGACTGAGTGAGGCACGCACAAAGTCCAGCGCCTGCTCCAGGGCGTATGTATCCTTGGAGCAGCTGTCGAGGATGTGTGCACCCAAGCGCACGCCAGGGAGCAGGTGGGGGTCGCGGTTGATCCGGTCCAGTGCAAAAAGCATGGCCTCTAAGCGCTGTATGCCACGGTGCTCGTTAACAGGACCACACTCCTCTGTCGGGCCACCCTTCTGGTGCACTGGGAACAGCCCACCCAGCACCAGGTCCCCCTCCAGGGTCAGCACCTTCTTGGCTGGGCCCTCAGCCACAGCACCCCGCAGCAGCAGCAGCAGCGCCAGAAACCCAAGCAGTGATCCCATGGCCCCCAAAGGGATGGTTAGGTCCAGCAGCCCAGGGTCTTCAAGGGATGAGGATAGAAGCAGCAAAGGCAAAGAGAGGAGGAAACGGGCCAGGAAAGGACAGATAGGAAGAGAGATGAGAAGGGGCCCAGCTCCTGCAGAGAGACAGAGAGACAGACAAACAGGGAGGAGTGGAACCAGAGAGCAGCTGTCCCCTTTATTTCCAGCTTCCCCTCTGACCCTGTTACTCCCCATAGCCCCTTCCCAGGTACTCAGGAGTAGTGAGAAGGGTGGCACCACTAACTCGGCAGAGAAGCTCCTGGGCTCCCCCCTAGGTTTGTCTCTGAGCTCTGCCCTAATCTTGGCTAGAGATAGGCTCTGTAACCCAACTAAACTCAGCAGAGGGCAGGGAGGGTGGGAGTGGGGGCCCAGGCAGAAAGCAGGGGGGCCAGCCATGGCCAAACCCTACACAAACCAAAGGGCCTACTCAAACCTAGGAGATCAATACCATAGCAGCCGAGGCCACGACAGTGACACACTCAGGCTCTGGCTCTCATCTGAGCCTTGGATTTCCAGAGCAAGGCATTGGAAGGCCCACCACAGGGAGGAAGCGTCTCTATGGGATAGTTTCCAGCCCAAGAGAACCTGAAGCCTAGGTGAACACACCCAGGGTCCTAGACTTTGGCTCTTAAAGGGCCAGCCCCCAAAGTCTCCTGATTGAGAAAGGAATGGAGACCCTAAACCCAGTGAGACAGCAAGATGGAGAGAAGGAACCATGTAGTTAAAGGTCTTCAGTCAGCAGAGTAAATAGATATGGATATATGTATGTATCACAGATGGGGAGCAATTAACCTGGTGAGACCGCTGAACAGTGCCGGAGCTGAGTTGTGGATGCCCTAGCTTTACGTAGGAAGCTGCTGGAGACTTGGTGTCTCTGTTTCTCTTCACTCACTCCAAGCCTGGCAGTCATTTCCAGCCTTCCGCTTCTCAGCCTTTGACCGACCTTAGAGGTCCCCTCCCATCAGCTCTGCATAACCTGTACCTCATCCTCCACCTTACATTAACCCTACACAGGCAGGCTCTTGAGATCATGCAGACTGGGAGAGGGGCAAACCCTTCCCCAGGACCGGAAAGGAAACTACAGCTAAAGAGGACAGCAACTAGTTCAAGGACCCCCTATCCTGGCCAAAGAGACTAAGGCTTCTCACAGGACTAGCCGCCTGCTGGTGCCAGAGGCAGGAGGACCCCAAAGAAGCAGCTCAGCCAGGCAAACAGGAGAGAGAATCAGGGGTGAAGACTAACACAGATGGGGCAGAAGCCCAGGGGAGGCCCTAATGAAAGCTGAGGCAGGCAAGGGGGAAAGAACCTGCGAGTCCAGAAACGGCAGGGCAGGACCACAAAAATCTGATGAGAGGGCAAGCGAGCCTGAGAGGCTGAAACAAAGACAGAGGCACAGACAGAAAGAAGGACCTGAGGACGCTGGAGCAGGAGGAACTGGAAAGCGCGATGCAGGGTGTGCATTCTCTTGGGAAGAAAGGCGGGGTGCCCGGGACGGTCTTCCCGCTTCCTGGAGCTCCCAGAAAAGCGCTGTCTGGACGCCTCAGCCCGGGTGCTCCAGAACTCGAGGACCCGCGGGGGCTCGGGATGTGGGGTCAGGGCTAAAAAGGTTGGCAGTGACCGCGGCACCGCAGGCTAACCCTACCTGGCGCGCCCAGCTCTGGCGCGGGGCTCCGGTTCCCGGTTCCCGCTTGCTGGCTCTCTCGCAGGCTCTGCGCTCTCTGCCGGCCCGCCCTGCCGCTTTCAATCGCGGCCTGCCCCGCCCCCCGCCCCGGCCCCCCCCCAGCCCCTCCCCCGTTCCTCTGGACTCCCGTCCTCCCCCCCAAGCCCCCGCCCCAATTCGGCCTGCACCTCCCGCTTTGCCGGACCTCTCGGGGGTTCCTAGCCCAGCGCCTCCAGCAGCCTCCAGCAGATCCGGCTCTTGACAGGTCCGCAGGGCCTGGAGCTGTCCAGCGTGTGGTGCTGAATCCCCGGGCGCACCCACTCTGCGCTGGAGCAGGTGCCTCTCAGCCCCCTCTGCCCGTCAGTCAGACTTCGACCCGGCAGGAACAGGGTGTGAGGCACTGGCCTGGGAAGGTCACTGCGCTATCAGAGTGAGCATATAGTCTTCTGGATTCCTATATGCCACAGAGTATGAGGTGGACCTTGAGGTTGAGAGCTAACACTGGGGCATAGGTAAAGGGGTAGGTACATAGGCAGATGGAGTGCTTGGCTTGTTGCCCCCTGTTTTCCCACCCATTCTCTCTACCCAGTGACTGCAGCTCAGTCTACTTGGTAGACAGGCCCCATGTGAGCGCTAAGGCCTGAGTCACTAGGAAGAAAAGATTAGGAGAGGGAGGTCAGAGGATGGGGCCTCCCTTTCCTTCCTGCAGATGACCTTTAAGGCTGCTGCCCCTCCCCCATGAATCTCCGCTCCTATGCCCAAAGGGCATTCACAGTAGAGGTATCAGGCCATGGGGTTAGAGGGCTTCAGGGCAAGAGCCTGGGATCAACCCTGAGGGGCCTGCTGAGGCAGGGTTAGGGGTGAGAAGGGCAGGGAGTGGGGGTGACAAGGGGAAGCGGCTGAGGAAAGGCTCCAGGAACTGGCTGCTGTGTAGGAGGGATCGGGAGCTGGAGCCCGAGCAGGAGCTTGAGCAGAGGGAGGACAGCTCTGAGATGTTCCTGACTCTTCCCTCCCACAGCAGGATGGGGAAGGACACCCCTGGGTAGGGGGTGGAGGATAAGCTCTGTAGTGCCAGGCTGTGCTGAAGGATCTGGGCAGGTCTGTGCTCAGATTTGGACAAGCGTCTCTGCACCCTAAACAAGCACTAGGGCACAGCATCCCTACCCAACCCACAGGTGTCAGTGGAAGCAAGGTCATCTCAGATACGTGAATGAAATACTATACCTAGACTCCTTGGATACCTCCTCCGTGGGCATGTGGCATTTGGGGAAGGTGGGATGACAAGGATAGGTCGTTTCCCTGGACACAGAAACAGGATGTCCCGTTGCTCTGTAAAGACCTCAGCTTTTAAACAATAGCAGACACATCAAACCCAAACAGACAGGCCCAACCGCTAACGGGAGACAAGGTGGCAGCGGGATGAGGGCTCAGAGCTGTCAGACAAAGCTGGGGAGACAGACATACTGTCTTCCAGATCCAGCTCTGCCACCGGCTGCTCTCACCCTTTGGTTGGCTCAGAGCGACTGCTCCCTGGGGTGAGTGAGTGATGGGCCAGGCTCTTGGAGCAGAGGGATTGACAGCAGGAGGTGCTGAGGTGAGACACCGCACAGAGAGATCCCAGCCACACTTCCAGCCCACTCACCAAGGCAGCCTCACCAAACATACGGGACTCTGTACACAGATGTTGATGTCCACAGAAGCAGCATAAGAAGCCGGTTGCATGGCCTGCAGCGAGAGAGCTGCACTATCCCACTGTAGCACAGGGCACAATACTCAGCTATGCAGCCTGGGTACTCCTGGCTGGGCACACAAGGACATACTTCACCAAACGAACATAGCTGTACACGTGTACACAGCTACACACACAGCCATAACTATACATGGAATACCACCCAAAAATCTCTGTATACACACACATATATATACAACTGCACACATGGACTTTGCCACATAGCCACAGCAGTGCATACATATGAACACACAGCCACACAAACATGCCCATCCCAACACAGATGTAATCATGGACACACAGCTACACCCACAGCTTTATACATGGAGACACAGTAAAACATACAACTTTACACATAAGCACACACCATACACACAAACAGCCACACCGAGCTGTCTATACACAAAACCCACATAAATGCTTCCATCTAGCTAGCTTTACACATCCCTATAAATACAACCACATGAAGAACAGCAACATACGCACATAGCCCAGCAGCCATCCACACACATATACAACCATGCCCAACCAGTCACATTCTGAAGCTCACATGGACACAGCCTCACCTATGGTGTACGTGCACATGCCCAGGAACAAAGGCACTGGCAGGCCCAGCAGGGGTGTCTTCACCTGCTGGGGAGTCCCAGCATGAGCACGGGCACACTGAAGCCACAGACACAAAGGCATTTGTCTTGGAAGCAGACAAAGAATCTGTGAGATCCCTACTCCTGAGATGTGGAGGGCACTCCTTGCTCTGCTCTCCAGCAGCAAAGAGAGCCCCTGGGGCTGCTGCAATGCAGGGGTGACTCTCTACTGGGGTGATGGAGCAGGGAATAATGGGCCTCCAATACCCCTCTGATCGGAGTACTCAGTCATGTTGTTTTTGGGTGTGGGAGCTCCTGCCCATTCCCAGTCAATCCACAAAAACCAAGATACAACAAACAAATACACAACTCAGATCCAGGTGAAACAAGAAAGTAATTCACTTTATTCTGTTATTCTGGGTTCTGGAAGCTCCAATATGAGTCTGCAAAAAGTCAGCAGCCCAGGAGGCTGGTGCAGATAACAGTCTCTGGCTCCTTCGGCCCTGGGAGCCAAAAGGACAGGTTTAGGCTTGGGGTAGGAGAATTCAGGCTCCTGGTACTCCCAGCCCAAGCTAGGCAGGTTAAGGAAAAAAAGGGCTGGAGAGTTTGCTCAGTTCCTTAGCAAATGCACCACAAGAGGGTTGAGGGCTCGTGGTTACTCCTCACCCCTCTCAGGGGTGCTGAGCTCCCGAGTAGCTCCCAGAAGCTTGGCTTCAGGACTCAGTCGGGGCTCTCCCAACGGTCCCTCGCCCTCCAAATCCAGCTCCTCAAAGGACGAGCCACTGGCACCCGATTCACTGTAGCTGTGCTCGCTGCGGTTATCGCCATCATCCCAGCCACGGTTGCTTGCCCCAGGAGACAGTGTGGTGGCTGAAGTCTCCCGGCTGCCAGGGCGAACCTCCAGGCTTACAGAACTTGTATCACTTGTGTCAGCTCCTGTAGCCAGGACAAGGGAGCACTGGTTAGCCAACTACCACATAATTTCAATTGTGCCCTCTTCAGGGCCAGGGCAAGGAAATGAGCATGCACAGTCTACTCATGAATAATAGAGCCGCCTTGGCTCAGGAGTCCCATTCCAGCTGCCCTCTGCCCTCTGCCCTCTGCCCTGACTGGAGCTGTACTGCTAGAGCCAAGGGAGTCTGCAGGGTGGAAGAGAGAGCAGGCGAGAGGAGCAGCTGGCTATGCACTTCTCTCCTTATCCTAAATTAGCTCCCGGTCTCTGAACTTTCACAAAGCCACTGACCCCTACCCCCACATCCATTAAGGGCCACTTAGCCCCAGGGTGAGGAGCTGAGGGTAGAACAAAGGAGACACAAATACCATTCATTTTCAGGCTTGGGAGTGGTTTGTCCAGGGAGAGCTACAGAACATTGCCCAAGAGGCAGGAGGGCTGAAGAAAGGACCAAGAGAACCATTCTCCAGTCCATGCCCCCACAAAGTCCTCCCCAAGGAGCAGTGATATTCAGGACACCAGCTGGCTCCTGCCCCTAACCACATTGTATCCCCATATAAAGGAGGAGCTGAAGCAAGAGGATGAAAAAATACTGAGAAACACTCAACCAGTCAAAAAAGAGATGGCTAGGATGAAGCATTTTTAGGATTTTCTCCTCATATGCTTGAGTCAACCCAGGGGAACCCTTACCAATCAGGTCAATCACTGGTGCTCTCTAATCTGCCCCTTCTAGCCCTAGCACATCTCACAAGTAAGTGGTCGTTTGTATACCCTGCCCAGGAGCTAGCCCTTGGCCCATCTCTACAAATCAGAGGCAGTGAATACAGGTGGAAGGTGGTTAACAAGAAACAAGAGCACAGGCCTACTACATGCAGGACTCCAGATTGGGAGATGGCCAACATGTCCAGTAAAGAGGGTCAGCTGTCAAAGCTGTTAAATATCATGGAAGGTGAGAATGGGCTGGCTTTCCCAGCTCCTGTCTCCATGGTAAGAAGGTCCTGGGCCAGGAGCAGTTTGAGGACTTCTTGGTATTTGCACTAGCCTAGAGATGTCCCTCGAGCCTCAGCTATGGCATAGGATGGTAAAGGTAAAGCAATACAAGGGTCTGCTTCACTAATCTCTTCTGCCTCCTGGACCCTACTAGCAAAGGTGAGATGAGCCCTAAAAGTGAAGGCCTGCTGGCCCTGGTCCTCTCTTTGCTGCAGCCTCTGGTATGGCTCCCACAGGAGGATACCAGAAGAGCAGTGAGTTAGGGGTAGTCCCACTGCCCCTGGGGGCAGGACTTTAGTTCCTCATTCATTCACACTGATATCAGTGTCCCAAGGGCTACAGGTCTGAAAGGCATAAAGGAAGGGGGGTAGTTTCTCCCTGATCCCATTATAGAACGGTCAAGTTCTATTTACTCACCTATGGCTCACCCAAGACCCTTGGATATAGGGACCAGCCCCTTCCCTTCCCACCCCTGGGCTAAGAGTGATCAGAGGACAAAGCCCAGGAGTGCCTCCTTCAGCTCAGGTTCAAAACATCATCAGATGAAGACGGCTGCTACGAATAGATGGACACTACTTACAGAGGAGCTCTTCAAGGCAGAATGGTATCCCCACAGCCCTACAGAGGAGGTCCCTTTGTCGAGCCTATGTCCCCGAAAAGAGGGCCCCAGGCAAGGGAAAGGAGCACCTAAATCCCCAGGGCTTCCGGGCTGGGGATGTGAAGCTACCACCTTTACCCAGCCCCTCCCTCTTCCTCTGCCAACAGCCAATGGAAGGAGATCAAATATTCATCGCCTCTGTGGAGCTAAATAATACATCAATGTAATAACAGGCACAAGGCAGCTAATCACCCCCTTTCACCTCCCAGTCCAAGTCAGGGCCCCAGCAGGGAGGCAAAAAGGGACAGACCAAGCCTTGGGTGGCCAGGCACCCACCATGCATTGCTGTGTAAGTGGCATGCACCTGGAGAGTGGCTGCCCTGGGAGTTAGGACAGCATCTGTCAGAAGTGGGCAGATCCCACAGCACCCACAGTAAGGAGTAGGCGGGTAGGCTGGTGGGGAGGACAGGCCAAGGACCTCAGGGGTGTGGGAGCTGTGGCTGCAGCCAGCTGTATGTAGTGAGTGCCAAGCCACCCTTTAACACTCCTGGCAGGCAGTGTTTGGGAAGGAAGGGAACTGGGTGGGTGGGCCAAGGAGGCAGGAAGCAGAGGAAGGTTGTAGGAAGGTCAAGGCACTCCGCCCCGCCTTTTGACTCTGGGGGCTTCCTGGGCTTGCTGACCTTGTGCCATGTCCAGTGCCCACAGTAGGGGGCACGAAGAGTATCTGCCGGGCACTACCAAGCAGAAGGGAGCAGTACCCCATGGAGGTAATTAAGTGGCAGATGAAGTTAACTATGTTGGACACAAGCCCCAAGGGAGAAGAGATTGCCTCCCAGTACCCTCCCTGCATCAGCCCTGCCAACACATGTCTCTCGAGAATGACCTTGGCTGTTGAAGACTGGATGGGCAGAAAGACTCCCAGAGAAGTAAAGGAGGCAGTTCCTTTCCCCATAGTCTTGTGTTACCTCTAAACTTTCACATCACAGAACAGTCAAAAGTTCGGGCCCCTCGGATTACCTGGCAGGTCACCAATAGGGTTTCTTGCCCGTGGGTGTCACACAAGATCATGGCAGGGTGTTGGAAACAGGCAAATGGCCTGTGGGCCTGGACCTGGGGCATTCTAGCTACCAGCATGGGCTGGCTCTGGTGACAAGGTCTCTAGAATGAGTCCTATACTAGAGATAGGAGAGCACCTTGCTTCCTTTCTTACCTTTAAACTTAGTCCTGTCTCACTTCCTGATGAGCCCACCCAGATGCCTTCTATCTATCTGCCTAGGATAGTTTAGTATTCCTAATATATCTGAAGGGAATTCAGACAGGGTCTTGTTACCTGGAAAATAGGTGTGAGTCCACATCTATGTGGATGTACATGTCTGGGAACAGGCAATTCTGCATGTGGGTTCTGGTGTAAGGTATCACTTTTCTTCCTTTGCCAAGTAGAGTCTACCTACAATGACAGCTCTGACAGAGGAGTTACCTTAACTTTGTTCTTAGATGTGCAGGAGAAGGACTCTGGGCAGGGCCCACCCTCTTTCTTCCACCTTTGATACCTGTGCCATCCATCTGGGTGTCATTGGCCTCCACAAACTCCCGACTTTTCCGCTCTGTCTCCTTCACCTCTGGCACGTAGAAATCTCCTTGCCGTGCCAGTGGGCACATGAAATGAATCTGGTCTTGCTGGTAGATCTCCAGACGAGGGTGAGCACACAGCTTCCGCTCCTACCAGTGTTGCAAAATGTGATATAAGCACTACAAAGTCCTGACCAACTTGTCCCATGGGAACTCTGGGAAGTGTCTATTCCTTCTGGAGGAGCTAGCTTTGTGTTCCGTCTCAATCTCTTCCAAATTTCAATCCCCTACTGAAGGAGACACATGAACCCTCCAAGAGCAGGGAGCTACACTCTAGAAGCAGTGGCCTAATGACAAAGAATCCTCATATCAGCATTCTAGGTCAGATGCTAAAACATCCCAGAAGCCCAGCCCTGCTAATCTTGTATGTATGTCTAGGACTAAATAGCTGCTCTCACAGAGCATAGGGCCAGAATCCATCAACTCTGGCCGTAGGCACTTAAGCCAAGATAGATCTAACTTTTTATCCTAGAACTTTCTGGCCTAAGCCCTCTCTCCTCTGACTGACACAAAGATAACAGGTTAGGTCAGCACTGTGAAGCTGCAGCCTCCAGCCCCCGTCTATAAATGTATTATCATAAACTGCTTTTACCCCATTCCCATGGATAGGTCTATGTCAAATTCTGAAACTATCAAATATGGCTCCTGTACTTCCTTACACTGAGCCAAAGGGGGAAAAAGCTGAATCTAAGCTGGATGGAAGGTAGGACATGAGGTGACACTGACTATTACCTAATGGGATAAAGTCCCAGCTTCTAGGGCCCCAAGTTCTAACAGACATCCCACTCCCCTTTGCCTGGACATGGACCAATGTTTCTTACCCCCTAGTGCATCAAAGCAGCAGACACACGCCAGCGCTGCCCTACGGCAGGCAGGAACAACAGGAACAGGGAGCAAGTGTCTCTCGATCTAGAATCTGCCCTCCCTCTCCTGTGACGGGGCGCAATTACCCACCAAGACAACTGTGAGGCCCTTGCCCTGTCACTGTTCACCCGCCAACCTTCACAACATGGCTATTTATAGCACCTGCCAGGCTCTCACCGTGAGCTCTCAAATGAGCCTTCCACTTAACAGTAATGAGAGACTTATTGCCTAGTTCAGAAAAGCCACTCCAGGACTCCACTTGTCCGCATCCCTGGCCAACCCAAGGCTTGAGGAACCTCTTCCAATTAAAAAGAGCCCATGGATGGGAAAATGGAGGGATAAAAAGTCTGAAAGGAGGACCAAGCTAGGACCCTCAGTGCCAGCTAAAGACAGAGTATATCCAAGAGGTCAGATAGAGAGGTATGTGGCCCAGCCTCGGCCAGCAGCAGCTCAGATTCAATCTCCACAAGTAATCCAGGCAAAGCCTTTCCCCTTGAGTACCCATGCACCCAAACACAGAGGATGACACCCTAGCCCTGATGCTTCTAAGGTCAGTGAAATAGTAATTTACTAGGGGTTTTTGTTTGTTCTTCTTTTTTTTTTTTTTTTTTTTTTCTGAAACGGGGTTTCTCTGTGTAGTCTTGGCTGTACTGGACTCACTTTGTAGACAAGAGTGGTCTCAAACCCAGAGATCCGCCTGCCTCTGCCTCCCTGAGTGCTGGGATTAAAGGCACGTACCACAACTCGCTTACTTTTAATAGTTTTGACTCCAATCATTCATGCCAATCTGGTTGCTCTCCAGGCCTCCTCCATGTCCAGTCTCATGTTATCTCTATAAATAGCTTTTAGATTTTTGTTTTGGATGGCTACCTTTGTTTCTGAACATGCTTACTGAAGGTGCAGTTCTCAGCAGGGGCCTGGGGACAATGTACTGTCAGGGAACAGATCATACTGTCAAAAGGTAGGAGCTACTACGCTCTGGGCCCCTTCCAAAGCCAGTACCTGAGGACATGGATCTGCCAAACCTGAGCTCCACTCAACAAACTGGGCCAGGTTGCCAAAGCCATGGGAGCTCCCAGAAGAAGGTCCAGTTCCTTCCCTAGTAGTTAAAAAGAATGAAGGGGTCTCCAAACACAGTCAGAGCATGACATTCACCAACATCAGACTGATCATTTGAGAGGTTCATCTGGCAGCATCTCAAGACCAACAGCCATCTCAAGACCAACAGTAAAGTCTGTGTCCACCCAGAGACTCCATATACAATGAGTCTCATACCCCAGCTTTGACCCTTACCAAATTCATGCTACCTCCAAACCTTCCTTCTGGAAGAGTCTGACAGTTATAAGAAAGAGGGGGTAGTGCTCTTTCCACCCTCTCTTCTAGGCTGGGCATCAGGGTGGGCAGCACCAGGCAGCCACCCTGTGCCACCTGTTCTGCCAGCCCCCTCATTGGCAGGCAGCTCTGTGGCTGCTCTGCGCATCTGCCTCCTCCGGAGAGCCCAGCTCTGAAGTTGCCTGGCTGTGGACAGCCTGTTACCATGGAAACTGCATCCTCCATCCTTGCCATTGCCTTCATCTCAAAGCCATCGGGAGAACAGAGGGAAGGGGGAGACAGAGGATGGAGAGCAAACTGTGGCCCAGCTTCAGTTCTCTGCCCACCCCTGCCTCTTTGCAGCCTCCTCCACAGGGAGCAGAGCACTAACTGCGCAGGCCTGCTTCAGACCTGAATCCAGCGGTGGCCTACCCCTTGCTACCTAACAGGCCCTCCCTACTGGAGGGAAGCATGAAGCTAATTAAAATCCCATTGCCTGCTCAGCCCCAAATCACTATAACACATACTGGGTCCTGTCAAAATTCAGACTCAGGAACAGAAGAGATGGGGCTAGAAGGTAAAGGGGTAAAACTTTTACTTTAGTCCTTGGGCAAGGAAGGGCTTATAGCTGTCCATGCAGTGCTTTCAAGGAGACCCCTTTCCCCTCTGTGCTCTGCCTACCAAGTAGGAATGAGCCTAATGGGAACCAAGAATAAAGAGCAAGGGGGCAGAACCAGCATATGCCCTGTTCCTGAGTGATCAGGCAGAGGGAATAAGCCCTTTCCTTACAAGCCAGGTGCAGTCTCCAGGGAAGAGAAGATAGCCATGGGCTGGCTCCTGGGTCCTTACCGCACAGCAGGAGCTGCTGCCCAAACAGCATGTCGATGAGCCAGGAAATATTGGAAAATCATTGGAGGAAGGTGAGGCCAGCTGCCTCTCCCTCAGCTAGCCCCAGGGAGCCCTTGGAGAGCAGACTGCCAATGGCCAAGGACACCAGCTCAATGCCACAACAACCTGGTATTGCTGGGAAAGGGAGCCTGGATAGGCCTGAAATCCCAATCAGCCTTGGAATACCATAACACAAGAAGCTAACAGTAGGAGGAAGCAATGATCTTTCTTGACCATGAGGCTATCGGTCATCTGACAAACTCTCACCCTAAAGAGCAGCTTGTATACCCACATACGTACCATGTCCTCTTTAAGGGAGAAGAAACGGAGACCGCACACAGCATACTCCACCTAACTGAGAAGTCAGTAGGTCATGCCAAGATTTTAGGAGGACTGCTAGAAACTGTGCCTTTAGACACACACCTCCAGGCCTTCCCTCCCAAAGCAGAAAAAAGGAAGAGACTCCAGTCACCAGAGTATCCCTCATGATCACTCTACCCTCCATTAACATAGACTACACTTCCCCTAAAACTTCTGGGAGACAAAAGACAGAGCACCTCACAACATTACACAAGGCTATCACCTTGAGGTTTACCTCAGCCACCTTGGGAACTTACTCTTTACCTCAGGTTAAGTCCTCTTAGGCAAGGGTAGGTATATGTCCACATTACCCAGAGCTTCCACAAGGGGCTGGGCTGGTATGATGGGCCAACGTTTCCTCTCAGGACCCCCAGGTAGATCTTTCTGAATTCAGAAGTAAGGCGGTAAGAGAGAATCTGAACAATCTTTACTTTGTGTTTTGTTCTCAGAACACCAGCCTGTGTGTGCTGGCTTCAGCTAGAGGTATGGAAGGGCAAGGAACAGAAGCAGCCAGGCCAAGCTAGAGACAGAAGGAGAATCCCACCTCCCAGCTGTTCAAGGGCTAAATCTGTTTAGGTGGCAAATGCCTCAAATAGCGGATGCAGGTCAAGGACTGGGTCACCCACCTCTTACCTAAGCTCCAGGCCAATAAAGAAATAAGTTCTGCCTGATTCATCCTTCTTCCCTCGTGCTTCACTGGGCCTCTCTGTTCACCCTGTGCTGACCAGTCTACCCCCCGTACCATGGTGGACAACTAAGCAGCCACAGAGGCAGCCAGCAGCTGCTGCATCCCACCCGAGGTGGAAGCTTCTCCTTGCTGGGGGAAGTGATGCATGCTCATTTTTAATTACATAGACACTGATAGGCTCCCGCCTGCACACACGGTCCTCACAAGTGGGGGCTCAGACCCTGGAGGTCCCTCAGGCAGCTGGTCTGCATTGCATGTGCAAAGTGCTTGGGGGAGGCACAACAGGGAAGCTGCAGCTAGAATATAGCACATTGTTATTATTCTGCCCAGGAACTTCCGTCAACTTCTCTCTCCATGGCTCCCCCTCTTATCTCCACCAGACTTCACAATAGCTTCTGGCCCAGAACCTAAACTTCTGTGTTGTGTCCTGGGGAAGCCCAATGCCAGCAGGGAGAGCCCACTGAAGGGTTAGAGGGGTACCTTCTTCCCTTCCCTCCCTGTACCCTCCTCACTCCACACTACCCTGTCCAAAGCCTTGAAAAGTACAAACAAAAAACATAGTCAGGGACAGAAGGGACAGAAGTATCAAAGAAAGTCCCAAAGAGGTATCTGAATCCTAGCCTTAGCTACTGACAAATATGTGGGTTCCCTCTTGGCCTCAATTATAAAATAAAAGAAGAATAAAATGTTAGGAGAAGTGAGAACTAGGAAAAACAAAAACCTCGTCATTTAAAGACAAGGCACTACATATGTAGAAAACCACAACAGAGCAGATGATGGATGGGCTGACCATAAACATCAGCAAATACAAAGTTCACTGAAGGATGGCCCACTTCTCTGTGCACCAACCAACAGATTAGAAAAACACAACAGAAGCAAGAAATCAAGACCTTCAGAGAATTAGGTTTATCCCAGGGCCAGGCTGGGAGCCTCCTACATGGCAGGGGATGACAGAGGAGCTAAGCAGGCAGGACCAGGCCTGAGCAGGAGCCTAGGGAAGACTGTAGAAGTGTGAAGGAGCGAGGTGGAGTGCTGTGCCTGGCACCCTGGCCTGCTGTGCCTACTGCTGCCGTCGCCTGAAGACTTTTCATTTTCACCTCAGAGCTGGTGGCTTGCCACACAATTTACACTTCTGTTCATCTCCCTGGTGCTACCCAGGCCCTAACTTCCTAGGTGGCTCATGGAGGGGGTGCTCCATACCAGTCAGGTATCAGGATGTGCTAGTAACCAAGGAGCAGAGAAATTATGATTCCCTGGAAGCAGGTACATGGGACATAGGTCCTCATATATCCTGGTAACTGGACAGACTAGGAAGCCTTGGGCTTGCAGCCATGTCCAGCCTTTCTTTTCTCCATGGCACAGATGGCCAATATGAAACCCTAGTTCAGCCCTGCTCTAGATCTTCCATTCCCTAGGGAAAGGGAGCAGAGGGCGAGGGAGCCTAGAAGTGAGTATCCCCTGGGCACTCAGCTAGAGCTCTGGGTGGGTCAGCCACAGGATACCATGGTTCTACCTTCCAAACTGATGTTCCCTCCTACCATAGCTTACATAGTCCACCTTTTCTCCACCTTTTCATCCACTCTGCCGTGTTTACATAGTCAAGGACCTTGAGCCCTGCTTGGCTCACAAGCTGATAAAAACATTGCTGACTGATTATCCAGCAGCAGGAAGGCTGCTCACTGCAGATGGAGTCATGAAGCTAAGTACCTGGGAGCCAGAAGTCAGACAACAACAAAGGGGAAGGATATGTGGTAAGTGGGATAAGAAAATAAGAGAGGGGAGAGAGAAGGCAGCACTGAATTTTCCAGTTCCAGCTGGCACTCTGACCTTCTCCAACCTCTGAGGGAAGTCCTTCCTACCTGCCTTATTAGACATGTAGCTTCTTATCTGAGGGAGATGTCATCAAAGGGCACACTTATTCTGCTCTATGAAAAAGTTCCCTCCTCTGAAAACTTGTCTCCTTTCTAGTCCCAAATCCCAAGCTTTCTGGAGATGAAAGAGCAACAGAATTTTTCCTTGGTAAGTCCCATCTGCCTAGGAAAGGTATTCTCTCTGAACTGGTGATGGTCCAAATAAGCAGCACCATCCAGACAGCCTCAGCCCCTAGGTCCCTACAGGGATGCCAAGCTACAATACCCAAGCTGGTATTTCGAGAGTGGTGGCTCCCACGCCACCCCAGCAAAGGCTGGCTTTGTACTTTCAGTCCTAGGGGAAAAGAGGGGCTAAACCCAGAGATTCTGAAGAGAGAGAGGTCTAGCACTCTATGGTCCCTGTAAACCTCAAATCTCCAGAAACAGTTCCCTGAGGGCTTCCAGGAATAAAGCCTTTGCGTGTGGGAAGGTCTTTCTGCTTTAGCTTTTGGCTGGGGCACCTAGGAATAAATAGTTACTACTCTCAGCTAAGTTCTGGTTTTCTTACTTACTCTGAATTTAGCTATGGCTTCCAGTTCTTCCTTCTCGTCTATCAGCACTCAGGTGTTCTGCTCTGAATCCCAGCCTGGACAGTGTCACTCAGATGATATACCTCTCGGCATGATGGCAGATTCTCAGACAACATCTGTGGCTCCCTGGTATTTGCAGGACCCAGCCTGATCTTTTGGATATAAACTGGTGCTCCTCCTGGGCACTCTAGCCTCAAATGGATTCTGATGTCTCTTCTGGACCTGTCTTCCCTACTAAACAACACTGCCTATCCATTCCACCACCCCAAAATGGCTGCTTGTGCCTCTCCCAGTGAGCCTATCCCACCCCCTCCCACCCCATTACTCCCAGACATGGCTAATCTCTCAATGAGGAAACTGGGGAAGACTCTGGAGTCTAGGGGCTTGTCACCTAGTGCCATGTCAGGGACCACTGAGAGTGCCCTCCTCTCCACGCTGGAACGGGCCAATTAGCCAGTTGTAGCTCTGCCAGGTGACCTGGCTCTAGAGACCTAGTGAGAGAACCCCAGGAATGGAGCAGCATCAACCTCACTGATGGTGAGGACATCAAGCCCAATAAGATGCCTAAAGCAGCTGTTTCCTGTGCTCAGAGCAGCTGCAAGGCCACCATTAATGAGTGCCTGCTGGGAGAATGGGAAGACATACTAGCAGCCTCAGGCTCCAATACTAACAACCAGTGCTGGAGACCGAGTGTCAAGCTGGTGCATATTACCATCATCTCAGGCCCACCATGGCACCATTCCAAGTATAGCCCAAATTCACAAGTCTTCTGCCTCTTGGTTCTACTTCCACTCATGCCTGGATTCAGCCACTACTTCACTACTTGACCTTAGGTAACCTCCCCTTCTCTAGGCCTCTGCCATCTATTTGGACATACTTGCTTTAATGAGGACACCAGTGATTACCTTCTAACTGATCCTCATGCTCAGAACAGTGCCATCCAAAGGAAGGTTCAGCAAATAATCCTCAATAGGAGACCAAGCTCAATCTCAAGAAGACTCCACCTTACCGTTTGGTTTTTGGCACTAGGGAAGGAAATGGCCTCTGTTCAGCTCCACTCTCTAATCAGAGTGATACTTGTCCAGAAGGAAATGGTGTCCCTTTGCTCTACTTACACTTTAGCTACACAGCATCTACAGAATCCAGAATAATCATGCATGTGGAAGGGGTGGAGGGAGATCTTCCCAGTGGTTCATCTCAACTAGTACAGAAGTTTGCAAACCAGCTGAGCCTCAGAAACCCTCTTCCAGACAAAAGGCTAAGACATCAGCTGGATTAAAGAACCCTTAGGCTTTGCTCTTACAGTTGAAATGGGAGGGATCCACACTGCCAGCCAGAGCCTTTCACTCCCACCCTAGCGTAGTATGAAAAGTATGGTCTGGGTTCCTCTCCCTCACCCTGTCAGAGCTACCCCAGTCAATGCAGCTGTCCCAGGACTCAGCCTCTATGGTCCCCCTTGTAAGGATACCTACCACCTTATGGCAACCCCTCCTGTAGCTCTCCTTCTAGCTCTATGGTGAAATGACCAGCCACTGTATGAGCAACACCCTGTTTCCCCTAAACTTGGGAGAAGATGCTTACGTAAATTTTTTTTTTTTTTAAACAAGAAAGAGCCTTCCCCTGGGAACACCTGGATATAAAAGACCCTAAAGATAGGGGTTTATGAAAAAGATTCTGGACCTTGCTGAAGGGGAATAACATGGTGCAGCATAGTCAAGTGACTTGGTCAAGTCTAATCTTAATGACCCCAATCAACTGCTATAGCCAGTCATGAGCCATGACCCATGCTAGGGACCTTTCATACACAATCCCATACACAGGAACCCATTTTTACCATTCAGTCCTGGAGACTACAAGTGCTCAAAGCCTTCCTTGGACACTTAAAAAGAATGGTTCTATTCTGAGGTGAATTTGGGAGCCTTTGCCCATTGCTCTAGGCTCATCTCTAGACCAAATCTTTTCTATAGTCTTGTAATTTGAGGGAAGCTGAGTTTCCTCCTGGAGCTGCAAGAAGAGGCCTCCTGCCCCAGAGACCACCTTCTTGCACTTCAATGAAACAGCTGGCCAAGCTGAGCCATCCTCTACATACAGAGATGGTCACATGGTACCCAGGGTACCCTTACACAAACTGTTTCAGAGCGTTTGGCCTGGAAGTTTTTAATAGTATTTCTGAAGACAGAAATTCCAGCTTCTACAGTTCAGTCTGCCAGGCTGCCAAGATGAGAAAGGCTGGCCAGAGAATCAGAGGCTGTTAAGCAGATCACAAAGATGGGTTATAGCTATCTTTTCAAGAAACCACAAGAGCCTGAAAACATTTGTGATGCAAGGATGCAGTGAGCCCCAGGTCCTTTGCTGTCCCATGAGACTGCCTATGCCTCACCCCACCTCAGCCTCTCAGGCAGCAGGTGATATTGTCAAGTCAGTCCTCCTCCATTCTGGCAGCACGACCAGATGAGCCTTCCTCACTCCTCATGAAAGAGTGCTGATGGCTCCTGTCATTTTATCTGAAGAATATTCAAAGAGAGGACAGTGAAAGGGGGGGGAGGGAAAAAGGGAGGGAGAGAGAGAAAGGTGTGCATATACACAAAGTCAACAGCAGTCGGTGGGGCTGGGAAAGTCATAAGTGCCAGAGTCTCATTAGTAGCCTTTCTCCGACCACAGGGCAGTAGGAAGAAGGCAGGGGTAGGAGGCAGCCTCACTCTCTGTTTTGTCTCTTGTGCTGAGAGGCACAGGGCCACCCCTCCTGTAGACTGCAGGTTATGGCCAACCAGCCTCTTTTCTATCTCCCCCTCATCTTAGTTCTCCAGAACCCAGTCAGGCTAAACACAGGACAAGGATGACCCTCACCCAGCTAAACCCCTGGCTTTTTGTTCCTGCCCCCACCCCAGGAAAACAGAGCCCAGAGCACAGCTAACAGGCTCCCACAGGAGGAGGAGGGGGGAGGAAGGGCTTTCATCAAAAAGATGACGTCAAAACCAGCCAACTTGTGAAGCAGTCAGGGGCCGGGAAATTTGGACAAAGGTGTCTAAAAATAAACCCCTGAAGCCAGGAAAAAGCTTTGGTGGCTGAGTTGCTTGCCACCATACCACACACCACGCACCCTGTTCTGAGGTCTGGAACCCAGGAAACATCTTCCTGATGATGCTCCTTCAGATTAGCCATCAAGACTGACGATGATATAGACAAAACAAGATGGAAAACACAGTATAGCAGCTCTCCCTAGAGTGAAATAAATGACCCCCTTGAGGTACCATGCAGAATAGGCCCTGTGTTTCACCTTCCTCCTACCATACTAGCCCTTCCCACCTCCAGTTCAAGCTGGGTCCCTGGAAGCATACCCTCTCTAGCAGTGCTCTGGGCTACCACCTTCCAGCTCACAAAGAAAACCTTCCCTTGTCTTCCCTAGCCTCTGACCTATCACCATGACATCACAGCCACTCAGTCATTCCCACACCTCATACAGGCATCAAGCAGCTCCACTGTCAGCTCATAGAGCCAGTTTTACCCCAAACGAGGTACTTCTTTTAGAGTCCCACAGTTCAATGGAAAGCAACATTATACTTTCAAGTACCTTAAAAGACACAGCTTCTGTGACACTTCCTCCACCCCCCTCTAATAGCCAGCCCAGCTTTAGTTCAATAGTTTTAACACAAAACAGACTACCAAACTCTGTGCTGGTTCTACATTGCTAGTCACTGGCCTAGTGACTTATGACCTGGAAGAAAGTAACCCAATCTGTCTGAGGGAAGGAGTAGTGTCAACAAAGAGGTGGCAGCTAACCTGTGGATGTTTCCACTCAGATTCTGACCACCCCTGAGTGCATTCCCATAAACCATGCTCAGGAATAAGGCCACCCATCTTGAACAGACAGCTTCAAACGAATACTGCACTGGTTGGTAGGTTTACTTTGGTTTTTTGTTTGGTTGATTCAATACTGCTGAATTAAACCTAATGCCCTGTACATGCCTTCAAGCTTTCTACCCCTGACACACATCGACAGAGGGAAAGATATTTATAATTCTTTGAGACAAGATCTCTTTATGTAACCCAGTCTGGCCTCAAACTCTCGGTCCTTCTGCTTCAGCATCCCAAGAAGCTGGTATTACAGAAGTGTGTCACCAGAGCCCCTATTACATTTAGATCAAACCCGTGCTTCTTGCCAGGAATGGTGGAGTATACCTGCCATCTGAACTTGGGAGGTAGAAAAAGGAGAACCCAGAAGTTCAAGGTTATCCTCAGCCACACAGCAAGTTTGAAACCATCCTAGCTACACGAAAACCTGCCTCAAGATGGGGTGTGGGAAGCCAACAAAACACCCCAAACAAGCCCATCATGCTCTTCACCTGCATTGCCTAGAACGGTCTTACTTTCTTTGCAAAGGCTCTCCTTGGACTCCACCTTGAAGTGACCTGCTATCTCTAACCACCTTGCCCAAATGGGTCCCCCAGCCCATCCTGCTGTTTTCCTAGCATGTATCCCATATTTACTACCTTTCTTCACCACTCAGTGTATATGCCTCTTTCATGCACTATTCTACAAACTGTGTCCTCGAGAGCACTCAACAGAGAGATGCTTTGTAAACAATCACTTCCAAGCCCAAACTGTAATCCTTTCCTGAGTTCCCAGGCCTGTCACATCCAAAGAAGGGGTGTAGACAGGGCAAGTTTTCAGGACATTTGTAGAGAGAAACCTGTCAGGTCTCTTGGCAGCTGACTCTCCTTCTCCTACAGACAAGTTTCTTTCAGATCAGAAATGAAGGAGGAAGGGCCTATCACTGCTGTCCTGGGGTGAGGGCCACAGTGGCAAAGGTAGCATCAAGGCCAGGATAGCATATGGCCACTGAGAGCTCTTCAAGCAGGATAGGGACAGGGTGAGGACAAAGACAGAGCCAATCTGACCACATCAGGGTTCTGAACAAGCTTTTGGAGATGGTCTGATCCCAATATCTTAAGTATCTGAAAGAGATGTCAAAAGTCTCTGCCAACATTCCCAGCTACCAAGGTGCTTGATCCATGAGGGCTCTCTCCCAACCACTTATTCCTCACATCCTGGGCAGTCCTCTCACTTCCCACCCAAGGGACCCAAGCGTCCACCCTCCACATAGTCTACCTATGTCTCACCTTGATGTAGGTATTCAAAGCAGGATGGACTCGGCGGGCAGCCAGCCAGATGGACATGGGAGTGGTGTAAGGGAAGCTGGCTGTCACCACGTGGCTGGGTGCTGGGAAGGAGAATACCTTGAAGCCAAATTTCTGATAGAGGTGGATGAGCTCAGGTGAGGGCGACTCCTCTCCCTCACTTAGGATGCTGCCTACTGCACAACGGCACTTCTCAGGAGGCACCTGCAGAGGCAGAGCATGGGGTTAGCACCACAAAAAGGAAGAAGGCCTTCATACCTAAGGCCCTCTGCTTCTGGGCTAAGTCAGGCCTGAGAACCACCTGCTCTGTCAAGCTACAGAGCCCTAGATACCAGAATGGAGTAGTCATTTCCCTACCAAAATCAGCTGTGGCTCACACGTATGCATATTGTTGCAGAACTCTCATTCATTCCTTCAACAAACAAGCTAAGCTGCATACATGACTCAAGAGTCATGGTTTAAAAAAAAAAAAAAAAAAAAGGAAAGAAAAAAGGCCAAGACAAGACTTGGCCTCTACCCTCCAGGAGCCTTGGGGAGTGAAGAACGAAGAGATACCTGAGCTATCACCCTCTACACAGCCCATTATCAGGAACAGTGCCAAGCACCCTCCCACCTCTTGATGTTACCTTCTGTGGGTCCCAGCCTCAGAGGGCCTCCAGCAGGACTACAGATAGCTGATCCTAGGATCTGGATCCAGCACAGCCCAATTAGTTTATTTCCTTCCTCTCTCCCAGAGGAGCAAGCTTCACTAACAGAGAAATCATGGTAAGCAAGGCAGCAGAACTGAGAAGTAGGAACAAAGAAAAAAGCCTACTACAGCTGTCTTTTCAGGTTGCCCCATGAGAACAAGCATGTATGAATGCACACAGTAGAACACACAGGACAGAGGCCAGGGTGGGGATTTAGCATTTGCTGAGGAGGGTCAGAATATGAGATAAAAATTTAAGAAGGAATCTCCTCTAGGTTCACAGGTAGGGACAGCCACCTTCACAAGGGCCTCTAGCTCTTTCCCACCTAAAACCTGCCCACTTTCTAAATCCCTTCCTGATTATACTCCAGATAGCTGGTTTCTCCACCCTCACCCCTATGTCTCTCAGTCTCTAACAAAAGTACTTTCTAGTTTACTCCTATCTTTCCCTCCTGATCCTCTCTCTGTCCTCTGACCCCACTGGCCAGAGGCTGTGAGTTTTGAGTTTCCTAGGACTAACACAGGCTTACAGAGCCAGTGCTCACTTCTGGCAGCAGGTGGCAATAGTCTGTTCAACCTTCTGTTTCCCATGTCTACAATTTTCCTGCCATCTATGTGCAGTTCTTGGACTAGGACCCCAGGGGAAGGTATTCCCAAATCCAGAACTGTTACAGTAAATATAAAAAAGCTGTTGGGCTATATAATGTTTATTATTTGCCCTAAGATTATCACTGTGGTATTATTTAACCCACTATCACAAATAATGAGACAGAGATACCTGTTAGATTTATAATTGCCTTATTTATCTTGGACCTAGCAGATACTTCACTTACATTGTCTCAATATCCTTACCATCCATCTCCCAGCCCCCATCCAATGCCATCCACCTTAACCATCCTATCTTTTTTAAATACTTGCTTTGATTCTTCCATTTAGGCCTTTTCACGCCATTATTGGGAGTCCTTCCTCAGCCCACATGGTGTTTTCTCAAGGCTAACCCATCCTGACGTCCTCCTCCTTCCTCTCTTCCCTTCAGTCTGTCCTTCCTGTGATTCCTTGTAGGGCTCTCCAAAGCCCTAGAACCTTAGCCACACCTACCCCAGTCTGTCCTACCCAGGTATAGGCTGTTTAATTAATTAGTCAATCAGGTATAATAATGACTTAGGCAGGTTTACACAGTAATTAGCATCAGACCAACCTCCAACACAGGACATTTGCAACAGATCTTGTGCCTCAATTCTGGATTTTTCTTGATCTTAGGGCGCCATTCAAGTCTTCCTGTACCAGGGCTTACTGACCTCTGCATTTAAACAGGACACTCTCCTACCTCTACTTACTTCTCTTCCTAACCCACTTTGTCAGCACCATGAAGTTATTGTCATGTATCTCTGTCTCCTGCCTTGTTTTAGCCCTTTTAACATCTGCCACAAATCCCTGAGAGAATTCTTAACACTGATCCGCCTCCTCTACTCTGGCTATCTATCCCTATTTCTTAGAATTACACTTGTCTGGGGATGTGGACATATGTTCCAGGCTCTGACCTCTAAGCAGACCCTAGGGGGTTAGTCAACTCTCAAGTTCTAACCACATTGCTTCCTTGAACAAATGCCAGCAAGCATAACTTAGGAGCTTTGGTGACAGGCAATATAATGCAATGTCCATAACTACAGCTAGAAGGTGGCTGGCCAGGGGTGAAACCTGAGTTATATGATCCTGGCTAAGTGCCCACGCTTCTGAGAGCACCAATTCCTTGATATTTCCTTATATGCCTTTCATATTAAAAGAGATAATTCACAAAAGTTTGGCACTAATGAAATTCCCATAACTACTTTTGGTTATTTATAGCAAAAACATGGTCCCAAAACAGTTCCTTGGCCTAGAAAGCCCACCCACCCTAACCCTGATACAGTCCTTTCCTGCCCATCCTTCAGGTTCGGTGCCTTCTTGAGGAGCATTTCAAGGTGGCTTTGTAATACCTTCCCCCCCTAAACTTCTTCCAAAATTTGCTGTCTTGTTCTTGTCAAGACTATTTAGCCTTAAGTCTTTCCTATTCCACGCAAACATATGACACTGTTGCAGTACCGTATCTTGTCTCTAGATGATGCACCTGCACCACTTACATCCTAAGAGTTGCTCTGGCCATACAGGCAGGAAGTTCCCACAGGCCTGAACTGACAGTACAGTACCTGACCCCAATGTATAGTATGCTATGTGGGAGGGAGTAGAAAAAAAGAAAAAGAATGTTAATATAGGTTAGAGGGAGAAATAGGTGGAAGGTCACCTGTCACTTGATCTCTCCTCTTTATCCCCTACCTGCCTTAATTTGGGTTCCAAGGTCTTTCCTGAGATCACTTCAACAGCCCCCATGGCAACTCAACAATCTTCTGACTCCAAAAGACACTTGAACAAATGATTAGAACCTACCAATGACTCTCAGTCCATGTCTAAACTAAACTTCCAAGTCAAACAGGCCAGGTATGACACTGAACTCACCACAGGACCAGGCGTCAGCAGGGCTACAGCCCAGATGGGCCGGCAGCCACTGAGTACGTGGCAGAGGGAGGGGCAGAACCGGCTCTGGCCCAGCCCGCCTTGCCAGCCTTCTCTCCCACCACACCCCCATATACACCCACATGTAGCTATTTGTAGTCAAACATGCCACGTCTTCCCATGCTGCCTGCCTCTGCGTAAGCTACTTCCTCTTCAACCTATTTGAGTCTGGAAAAGTTCGGTTCATCCTGCAAGACTCAGCTCAACTCCTCTCCTCAAAGTCTTTCCCCTGGGAGCTACCACTCCTCTCTCACCCCAAATATACACCAGTAGAACAGGTCTTCTGCTGCAGTGTGATGAAACCTTCTCATTTCTCCCTACCACTCTAAGCCTCAAGGCAGAAAAGTCTAGGATTCTTTTTTTTTTTTTTAATTTTATTTTTTTCTTATCAGTTACATTTTATTAACTCTGTATCCCAGCTGTGTCCCGATCCCTCATTCCCTCCCAGTCCCTCCCTCCGTCCCTCCTCTCCACCGTGCCCCTTCCCAAGTCCACTGATGGGGGGACCTCCTCCCCATTCATCTGATCCTGTTTTATCAGGTATCTTTAGGACTCTCCTAAAGCTCTACTCTGTGGCCTAACAGGACTGCTCCTCCCTTGGGGGGTGGGGAGGCCAAAGAGCCAGTCATTGAGTTCCTGTTAGAAATAGTCCTTGTTCCCCTCACTATGGGAAACCAATTAGTTACTGAGCTACCACAGGCTACATCTGAGCAGAGGTTCTAGGTTATATCCATACATGGTCCTTGGTTGAATGTCAGTCTCTGAAAAGACCCTGTGCCCAGATATATTTGGTCCTTGTGGAGCTCCTATCCTTTCCCCATCAGACTAACTCCCCTTCTTTCTTATGATTCCCTGTACTCTGCCGAAGGTTTGTTCATGAGTCTTTGTATCTGCTTTGAAAACACTGCTAGTTAGAGTCTTTCAGATGCGCTCAGTAGACTCCTGTCATACGTTCAATGCACATCCCATCTGTCTTTCTAAATGAGGATTGATCATCTTACCCCATGTCCGCTCTCTTGATTATCTTTTTTAGGTGTACAGATTTCATTATGTTTATCACATCTTATAGGTCTATATAAGTGAGTATATACTGTGTTTGTCTTTCTCCTTCTGGGAAGTCTAGGATTCTACATAGGAAATTCCTTAGGTATGTGTAACAATGGTGCTGCATGAGCACAGCTGCTCACACAAACCCTGCCCACAATCAAATCACCTGGTGAAAGGGAAGTGTTCTTTAATGTAGTACAGAGCAGTGTGGAACACAAGAGCACTCACTGACTCAGTCTCTTGTCTCTGTGTCTCTCGCCCTCCCAACTCCCCAAGTAAGGTCATTATTTGCACTCTTCTCTACTCTGACCAGTGCTTAGAAGGCAGCATGTAAGAGGCCCCACAATAATCCTACCTGGGTTGGAAGGCAGCAAAACCAGGTCACCAGCAAGGATATATGACAACTTTTAAGATAATCTAGGAAGTAGCAAAGTTGGTCCAATAGCAGCGACCTAGCCCAAGACAAAAGCCTGGGTCTCCTGTTTGCCTACTTCTATTCATATCAGAAGTTTCTTTGGAGTGCCTGTGTCTAGAACAAGAAATGGACCAGAACTGCACCAGCCTGGAATTACACTAGGGATATAGGACAGTGTATCCCTACTTCGAAGAAAGAAAAGTCTACCCAGGACCTACCATCAAAACCAAGACTACCAAGAAAGACAGGGGCATGCCAAGCTTCAGCACATCTCCTTCACGGCATACAGCCTCCTCAGCCCCAGTACTATAAGAGGGCAATTTCTTGGAAGCTGATTTACCTGAAGCTGATTTCAGGTATGAGTCCATCCCGAGGCTAGCCCACTGTCCCTACCAGAGAGCTCTCTGACAACCATTAGGCAACAATGAAGAAAGTCTTCTCAAGGGTACTGACTGGCAGAGATGTCAAAAGTGTACGACTAGGACAAGATTGATATCTTTTAGGACTCCGAAAAGAAATTATGTCAGCTGGTCCACTAGGTTCAGCAGAAATGACCAACCTCAAGCCACAACCTACGCAGCCAATACGAATAAGTATATCATCTACCTGTCTAAGCCCAGAGGACTGCCCTGATCCATCTCATGACAGCTCTTGATCAGTTACCAAGGGAAGAGTGAGAGACAAGCTCTGCCCTTGCACTGGTACTCCCAGGGGTAAAAGAGTGACATCTGTTTTAACTACAGATGTATAGTGGGCCTCCTTACCCAGATCTGGTATACAAGGCAACACATCAAGCAAAGTGTTCAACTTCCCTGGTATGTGAAGGACCATGATATAGCAACCAGCTGGAATACAGCCTGATGCTGACAACCAGGCCAGAGAATAGAACTCATACTTAAGGCTCAGAAGGGTGGAAGGAGTCATTGGGAAGTCAACTCTAAAAGCAGTTCTGGGGCTTTCTGGGAGTTCCCATCCTTAGAACCTTCTCTCCTACTCCTAGAAGCATACCCCTCCCCAGGCCCCTGAGCAGGCACCTAACAAGGCCTCTCACCACTTGCTCACTGCTGTCCACACACAAACTCATCAAATACAAATGGATGTGTAGGGTGAGTTGGTATTGTTCTTGACCTTGTTCCTGAGGCCCAGGATGCCAAGTTACTTAGCAAATGTCATACAGCAAGGCAGTGTTAGAGCCAGGGTTCAAACCGAAGCAGACAAGTTCTGGAATTGCAACATGCAACCTACTGTCACCTGGGAATTTGAGAAGTCAGTCCTAGCTACAAAGACACAACAGACTTTTCCTGCACTGCTTGTCCTCAGACTCAGGCCACCTGGAGCAAGTGCTCCTGAAAGCATGAAAGCTCAGTGGAACAAGACTCACAGCCAGGGCAGCTGTCATATGTGTCTACCAGGGGCCAGGCACTGGGCCTTTGCCTCAGCAATCGGATACCACAAAATGAAACCTGGGATGGGGTAAGATGTTTTTAGTATGAACAAGGCCCTGGATTTAAAATTCAGCCCCCCATAAAGAAAAAAAAAAAAAAAAACAACCCTGAGATAGAAGGGATTCTTTCATCCCCATTTGATAGATGAAACAGACTCACCAAGAGGCCAAGTGACTCACACAGAAGCACACAATGGGAAGCAGCTAGAGCCTTGCTTCAGACCTAGAAGGGTGAATTCAGAGTTCTCTCACTTTACCTCCCAAAGACAGCTCTACTTGGCAGAAGGGAGCTCACCTTGGGAGTCCTCTCCCATACTTAACTTACTACAGAGCAATCATCTGGAGCCATTTGGCAGAAAACATCCACAGGTTAACTGGAACAGGGACAGCCTGAATCCTCAAGAAGTAGCAGCTCAGGCCATATTTCCACTGCTCCATTGAAGAGGTCAGTCCTGGGAAACTTTACCTCCTTATTTCTTCCCAGGTTACATGCCTTAAGGGAAAGTGGCCCCAAGCCCTACTGAGCAGTGAAGAGGGTGGTACAGACCCAATTCAGAACTTGTAAAACTTTCAGGTCCTGCAGACTTGGTGGTTCTAGGCCTTGATTCTCAGTGAACTAATGGAAAGAGAGAGGCACAGTATTCTGTAAGCCCAGAATGCAACTAATTCCTCCATCACTCCATATGTGGGAAAAGCATAGTAGTAAATGGAGCAGCAGATCCCATCTGCCTGGATCAGGTAAATACAACTAGCTACCACGCCCTCTTGCCTCACCTAGGCTACCACAATGGTAGACAGGCAGGTTGCATAAGCCCCAAACAGCAGAGGAGGAAATGTGGAAGGTATGACAGGAGGTGGCAGACAGGGTAGACCTACAGGAATGATGACCACATGGGCCCATTTGCAGGCCACAGTAGTCAGGACTAAGTGAGGCACTCAAGGCCCTCCTAGTTCTTCATTTCCTTCCAACACAGAAGGCCTCCAGGGGAATTAATCCAAGCAAAGGCTAATGTCAATTTTCAGCTCTCCAGTACCCAAGTTAGAAAGAGGGCTGAGAGCACAAGTTTTTCCAAGCCAGGGCCCTTCTGTAGCACAAGCCAGTGTAAACCATTAGATATGGGTATAAGGCAGGTCTGTGACTGTGGCCTCTGGAACTCATTCCTAGCCACCAGTGCCTTAAAGAGGAGATGGTCTGTACTCCATGAATGTGGGCCATTGATGAAAGAGCAATACCAGTGATCCATATCAGAGCTTGTCCACTTTCTGACACAGGTTGCCTTCCTGTGCCCTTTACCCTCAACAACGTCAAGGCTTTCAGGGTCAGGGAATGGAATCCTTCCTCCTGCCTCACAGAAACCATCTGTTCAGACCTCATAGTTTCCTCTTATCCAACATTCTAGGACTTGGGGCTCAAGCAGCAAATGATGTGAAAGAATTTACAGCAAATGCTACTGTCCTGCCTTGGAGGTGTCTCTTCGTCATTTTCTAGACCCATACCGAAGTGGAACTTCCTTAAACCTTTTTCAGGAACCATCCACCCCCTGCATAGCTTGGGCTAGGAATGGTCATGTCTAGGGAGCTGTCAGTTCATACTTCAGCAGAGCGAGGAATATCTAAAAGCAAATCTCTAACTTAGTTATTCACCATTTAACTCATAGCCTGAAAAAGCATCACTTCCTGCCCACGCTCACAGAGAAGACCATCTGACTCCTATTGTTCTGTGTCAGAAGGATTGGAGGTGGTACACCAAGAGGTCAGCCTATATCCTCTTTTCCCATATATACATTCATGATGGCCAGTGCTAGGAGAGGCAGCTAGGAAGTGGCAAACAAGAGTTCTCAACTTTTCTAAGGAATGAAACATCGTCTCATTTCTAGCATCTCCAGGTTCCTGAAACCCTCACCCAAGAGGTTCTGCACCCTAAGTGTTGCGCCAATTTATGGTCCCCATTGTGCCTCAGTGTGAAGCACAGAGCCAGGACTCGACTACTCATTGACTAATACAAAAAAGATGAGTACCTCATCCACGCTACCTTCACCCCAGTCTTCTCCCCACCGTACCACTGCATACCTAGGTGCCTAGTACAAAATGTGGACCAGGTGGTCTGATAGGTGGCTGTGAACCCCTGCACCCTGGAGTTCATGATTCTCTAGACCACCCGAAGAGCATGCCAAGGTATAATACTGCTCTTATCAGCATTTTCTGGAGTGACCCAAGCTAGGGAAGTACAGAATCAAAGGCTACTTTAACCTTTTTATTCTTCTAGGCTGGCCAGATGTCCTCTGCCAGCTCAGTCCTAAGTGTTTTCACCATCCTTTCCTGTTAAACATCTGTTGAGAACCATGTGCTGGGGTGATAGAGGCACATGATAGTTGTTTGGAAGAAGTGGCCATGCCAGTAGAAAGGTACATTTTACTCGAGTTCTTCTGTCTCATTTTCCCTGGCTGTGACTGCAGTAATGACCCCTGTTACCTTGACTGGTGCTGACCCTGGAAAGAGTACCTTCAACCTAAGAGGGTTATGCCTGTCCACTGTACTTGGGCCTCGGAGCTTCTGACTTCACGTAGTGCCCTCTCCAGCTCTGTGATGCAAAACCTCAATGTTTACTCATCCAACAAGCCTGCAGCTGCCACTGCTCACTTTACCCAGCTCAATCTTTTCAATGGCCTCTATGTCTCATCTTCTTCCCTCCCCCACTTGTCCTCCAGTCAGCTTCCTAAAACAAAGGCAGTAAATGATGCCACATCCATCCTTCCAACCTGCTGTACCTCCTCCACTAGCCCAAGAAACTTTTCATCCTCTTTCTCCACCCATCACACGTCCACTAGGCCATGCTTCCAATTCATCCCATGACTCCAGGCCTTTGTTCTTACAGTTCTTATAGTTTCCTAAGCCAAGTAGCCCTTCACAGCAGAGGTGAATTCTATTCATGTATGAAGGCCCATTTACCTCTTCTCAGAATATTCCCTGCCAGCTTGAAGCACGCTTCCTAAATTCCCCCAATTCAAACTTCTACGGACACTGAGGCTGGTGTCTTGTTGGCAAATCATCTACATGGGGCTGACAAGCCAACTACAGATCACGGAGGGCAATGCCAGGTCTAATTCATGTCCAGAGTGCAGGTGTAGAACAGGACCTGGCCTAGAAAAGGAATCAGGACACCCTTATTTTACCAATGTTCCAGTGAGGCCTTGTCTACAGACAGTGTACAAGGCTTGTTCATTTGAGCTTTCTAGGCAAGGAAATCCAGGTTGAGGAGTCCACATAAAAATTCCCCAGGGCTTAGTTCAGCGTGGATCAAAATCGGAGGCTGAAGAACCCTTGGCAGAGCTGCCAGCCCATCCAGCTGTGGGCAGCACCACTCCATAGCATAGCAGGAAACTACATTGGCAAGCCCTGACTCACTGTAGGCTTTATAGCCAGACGCCTACGATGTACCAGGGATGCTGGATTGTGCTCTGACTTCAGCATCCTGGGTATTCTGAGTAGCTCATTTGGCTCCACTTGGCCCTCTCCCAACAGGTAGCTTGAAGGCTAAAGAAAATCCTATCACTGGGTAAGAGAGTACCATGGTGACTAGAGAGGTGGGATTCCAAGCCCCATGCCCAGAAACTGCTCTCTCAGTCCTCAAGAGCCCAAAGCCCTGGCATGAAAGATGAGGAATGAAAAGCAGACAAATAAGATTTAACTCTACAGAATGGACAGATTCTGGATGGCATAGCCTAAGAGCACTGGCCTCAGATGGAGGTAGAAAAAGGAAGAACAGCAAAAAGACAAAGAACTAAGATCCAGACAGAAGCCAGGGTCTACTACGCTCAAAAACCCTTGAATAGACACGAGCAAAGGGACAAAGATTTGGGCAAGTGCACTGAAAGGGGCTTGAAGCTTAGAGAGAGGGTAACTGCAGGACCAGCTCAGAAAGGCAAGCTCTCCTACCCCACCAAGCCCTGGCCCAGGTTCACCCAAGAGGTAGAAGCCCATGGAGGCTCCTTACCGTATGGGGGTTGTCATAGTAGACAGCGATGGAACGGAGCTTGGGAGAGATGCTGCAGCTCTCCGTGAAAAGCTGTCCAGTGTCACCATAGGAGCCCACATGGAACTTGTAGGCCACAGTTATGTTGCAGATTGGGGGTGATCCAGCACTCACTGTCACCCCAGTCAGCAGTCCTGAATAACCAGCAAAGGCCAGCAGCGTCAGCAGCAACAGCAGAGTCAGGGCCCCAATCAGGCCCAGTAGTAGCAGATCCGGCATGGTTCTGGGACTCCCTCTCAGCACCCCAAGGCAGCTGCAAAGGAGACAGAAGGGAGAGGAGGCTGGTAGCCTGCTCTAACCCTGCCTGCCTGCAGGGCCAGTTCTGGCCCAACCTCAGCCATGCCTTAGTGCTCTGACCCAGGAGTGGGAGGAGCCATAGGTATTTACATACAGTGACCTAGAAGGGAACTATAAAGGATGACTGAAGCCACAAGCCTCTTTGTTTCTTAATCATAACCACAGATGCTCCTGGAACAGCTCTGCCTGGCACTAGCAGCCCTGGAGAAACTGAGTCATACTCCAGGCTCTGACCAGACAAATTCCTCCAGGCTTGACTAGATACTACCAGGAGATATCCCTCTCCTTTGCCTCTTCCTTCCTGCAGCTGAGCCACAGTGCTGGCCCAACATTCTCAAGCCTCATGAACTACTGCAGAGAGAGAGGGAGGATACCCCTGACAGGTGTGGGGTTCAAGGGAGAGGGCTGACAGGTATGGGGTTCAAACACTCATTTACAAACAGCATACCGTAAGGAACAAAAACCCAGGAAAAAATGGGCCACAAGAAGAAAATTTCATGGGAATACTTCTCTTTTCTGTTTCTTTTTTCTTTGTGGAGCTATCTGGTCTATGAGGACCTCACTTCCCAGCAGTGTAACTATTCAGAACTACAGGAGACCAGATCAAAACAGCCTAAGAGGCCAGAACAAAGTCCAACCTGGTTCCAAAACTTGAACCACCAATGCTAATAAGCTTCATTCCACTTTTGCCAGCCCACAAAGATTAGAAACAAAGAAATAAGAAGAAAAGGCTGTTAGAAGTAGAAACACAAAAGAGGGAAAAGTCAGAGTTACCTCTAAGAGACAGAGAAAATCTACAGGAATGAACCCAGGATCAACACAGAAGCCAGTGTGAAACACTCTAGGCAGACTCTTACACAGGGCTTCATTTGAGGGATCACAACACACAGAAGAACGATTAAAAAGAAAGAGAAACATGAACATTACCAGGGAAACATTCCCGCTCTAGTTACTTAAAATTCATACTTAAGGGTCGGTGAGATTGCAGGGTGCGTGCTGCCAAGCCTAACAACCTAAGTTCAATCCCCATAACCCACATGGTGTAAGGAGAGAGCTGGCACAATAAGAGCAAGGGGGAGAAGTCTCTAGTCTCCATGGAGGCTCACCAATGCAGCTCACTATGGAGCTTGACCAAGCCTTTGAGTATCTGGAAGTCTTTCTATCGCTGTTACAGTATCCTGTCTGCTCTGGGCAACTGATGCCTACAGAGGGTGTGGTAGGCCACTTCTAGCCTGAATCATAAAATAGTTGTTACTTGTGGTTGGATATTCTTGTATGTGTTTATTTGTGTGCATTTTAAAATCTAAGAAACAGGGCAAGTGTTCTACAAGTCATTTCTAGGACCAATCATTCTTGCCTTTTCATTAATTTACGCATTTGTGTCATCTGCTTGATCCCCATGGACACTGTAATGTTTCTATAACACTCAGAATTTCTTAAAAGTCTTTAGAATATCCTATCCAGTAAGAATGGACTCATAAATATCTTTGTATCCCCTCCCCACCCCAAAAAAGAAAGGAGATAACCAACTCCCTTAAGTTATTCTCTGACCTATACACACTACACACACAGTGTTTTAAGGGGCTGGGAAGATGGTTCAGCAGTTAACAACACTGACTGCTCTTCCAGGGGACTCAGGTTCAATTCCTAGCACCTACATGGTGGCTAACAACTGCCTGTAACTCTAGATCCAAAGGATCCAACACCCTTTTCTAGTCTCCACAGGCTTTAGGCATGCAAGTGACACACAGACGTATATGCAGGTAAAACACCCATACACATTAAAAAAAAAAAATTAAATTCCTATTTAAAAAGTAAAAGATTTTAGAGCTGGAAAAGCAATGCTTTATCCCTACAGAAAACTTAGCTCCATGCACATATGAAGGCTCTGAGTGTAAGATGCACACAGAACTGACATTACAAAGAAGCCAAAATATTTCTAACTCTGGTGTCAGGACACTGAGGTGCCTCCCACTGGTCTCCTCATGCTTCTTGTACTCCAGCCTATAAGCTTCATTATCTTTTCTGTTTGCATTTTCTGCCCTACTCATCCTGCCTCCAGTTAGTCCCATTCTCTTCTCTGATAATGCTGATAACAAATCTTCCACTCATACTTAATATTCCTAGGTACTACTGTCTGAATGTCGAAACTCAGCTCCTTCACTTATCCTCATAACAATCCAATAAGGTAGGTAGGAAATAAGTGGTTGGAGGTCAAGATACCTGCTCAAGGTCACACAGGTATTACACTGGGCCACCTGGACCCAAACATGGGCAACGCGAACCCAAATTGTCTGACTCCAGTCCACTGCCAGTTTTTCTCTCCTCTGGCTTCCAAAAAGGTATTTCATCCATGTTGGACCTTCCTGAACTCAAGGCGAAAGCTGTCAACATCTAGGCCACAGCCTGCCTTGGGAGTGGACAAGCATTGCCACATGCTTCGTTGTAAGGGAAGTTGGGTCCCAATCTTTCTTGTCCACTTCCCAGCCTGCTCTGAAAAGAGGGGATATGTTTCTGCCCACTCTCAGAGATTTGGTCAGCCTAGGAAGAAGTAAGGCAAATTTTCCTACACCTAATAGAGAAAGGCAAAGACAGGGGATGAAGAGGCTCACCTAAAAAGCCAGGCTCACTTTTAGCAACTCATAGCATCCAGTACAGCAGGGCTCCGGTACTCCAACGCTGGGGGCAGAAAGGAACAGTCATCCCAGCCCTGGACACAGGCAGTAAGCAAAGCAGGGCACCAGGTCCTCCAGGTCCTGAGCAACCCCTTTTCAGGGACAGCCCACGGACCGTCTACAAACGAGCGGACCCCCACCCTCAGATCCCGCGGGGAAATCAGGCCAAATCAAGCCTCACGGCGTCACGCCTGGAACCTCCACTGGGCCCAACTACCACACTTGGCATCAACACAGCCCCTGCTGCTGACCTTGGACCGCGTGTGCACTCTCTTGGGCCTCAGTTTCCACTAACGTCAGAGGTCCGGGCAGGGGCAGATGCCTTCCTTGGCCCGCAAGCGTCGGAGTTGTGGCTCGGCGCAGGCTTCCTGAGGCCGCTCACGTGCGCCCCGCCGAGGGCCGGGCCCTTAAAGGGACCTGCGCCGGCAAACTTGGGCGCTAGAAGCCGGGGAGGGGCGCCGCTCCGAGCCGGCGGCTTCCCGTCCCCCGCTCGCCTCGCGGCCTCACGCCCCTCAGCAACTTCGGAGGCGCTAAAGTTTGCAGTCGCCGCCGGGGCGCGCGGCCCCAGGAAGCGGACCTGAGAGCTGAGGCCTGCCCGCTCCCCCCACAGTCCCACTGACCCGGGGCGTGCCTGCACCCCGCACCGCACCGACGGGTCAGGACCGCCTCACCGTCGCTGTCAGGCCCGGCAGCCAGGCCCGGGCAGCTGCGGGCCAGACGCGGGGACGAGAGCGGCTCCAGCCGCGAGACCCGGACGGGAGGGGGTGCGGGGAGCCCGAGGCCGACCCCCCGACCCGAACGCCCGGCCCCCGGCTCCGCCCTTACCGCAGCGGCGGCCCCGCGGACGCGGACGGGCGCTTGAGGAAGATGCGGCTCGGCCGTGGAGCCTGCGCGCGCTCTGCCCTCACTCCCGGAGGCTCCGCCCCTCCCGCGGCGGGACGTGACCGTGGCTGTGGGCGCCTGCGCCCCGGACTCGGAGGGCGGAGGCCCGCCCCGCCCCGTCTCCTTGGTTACGTGCACGCTTCCCCCCCGCCCCCACGCATACACCTGGCTGGGAGGGCGTCCACAACACTCATTCCTACTTCCGACAAAGCAGAACTCCTTAAGGTGACCATGCAATAACCAGGACCCGCACGGTATCCGGGCCGACGGGGAGGGAGGGGAAGCACCGCGCTGACGTCAGGCTCCAAGCACCGGGGAAAGACAGCTTGTTTGGAGGCCCTAGAAGCCCAGGAAGTCAGGACTGGACTGGTTAGCACTTGTGCGTAGTACGGCAATGTCGGCCTCTTAGCAACTGAACCACCCTTACTCTTTGCCACCTTCTCTTACTGAGGCTTCATGAAAGGTCTGCGGACCCAGCACGGTCTGGCCGCTTGCTCAAGTCTTACAGCTGAGGAAGCTGAATCCCAGTCTGGGCTTAACAAAGCAGCTCTGGACAACCTCTGGAGAACGCAAAATCGGTGACCATAGGCGTGACCATTCCTCCATCCAACTTTTATTAATTCCTACAAGGGCGGGGGCTGCGAACACTTAGAGAACCAAACGAAAGCCCTGGCCTCCGGGAAGTAGATCTACTCAGGGAATGCCTCTCTCCCAAGATTCTGCCTCAGTGCCCTGCATGTTGCTGTTGGAGTTCCTATTGGTTTACTAAAACCTAGGTTATATATACTACGTTTCATATAACCACACGAAGTGTAAGCTCCTTCAATACAGGGTCATCTTGAGCTAGTATCTGATGGCCTATAAACCTCAAAGCAATGTGCTAGGGGCCCCTCCCAAGACACCCAGATTCATAGTGGAGGTGAGGAAGGTTACTATGCTTGTAAACTTGGCTGTTCATAAATTTTGCTGCAAGACAGGCTGGGTTAAGGACTATCTTGGTGTTTCTGATGAGATTGCTATTTGGAAAGATGATCACCCCAAAGTACATTAGAAAGACGACTTTGGAAAAAGCCAGCAGCCGTGGGGTAGGTAACCGGTGACCTTGAACCTCATCCACAAAAGGAAGTCTGTTCCACTGTTCTGGACAGTCTGGCAGAATGGGCAGCTGGCTATTCAAAAGTCTTGAGGGTAGGGCCAGCAGGAGGGTCATTATAGCTGTTTTACTTGTGAACATCAATGACAGTAATGATTGGCTGTTCCAGGCAGATATGGCTCTTGAGATACAGGGTGCAGGGTTAATTCTGTTTCTCAGACGTAGATTAGTCTCTCTCAGGAAATCATGATCAGGAGACACTTTCCTCATCTTGTTCTCTCTGCTCACTTCCTTTAGCCTGGTTGGGAACTCCAGAACCAGGTATCTGAGTTCAAGGTGTGCTTTGGAATTTCAGCCCTGTATTGTAGATTTAGCCTGCAAATGGGGATCAGCCCAGTAACCTTCATCTCCCAGCGCTTCCAACAATGCCAGCGATCAAGTGGCCATTAGGGGGCAGCAGACTCCTTTGCAAGGCCCTTCTTACACTAACAGGTCTACGACCTGCTCACCTTCTATTCTATTCTAGTCTCTCAATAAATAGCATTCCCTTAGTGTAAGGCCAGGCTTGCTTTCCCCCAAATCACCAACTGAGGTGCTTTAGTTCTATGTAAATTGCCAGACAATATCTCGCCAGGGCTCTTCCTCTTAAACTTACCAGATTAGGAGGAATTGTCCATTTCTTCCCCTTCTCTCCCATTCCAAACCCTGATAGAGGCCCCTAACTCAGCCAGAGACTATCTATCCATGCAGTGTAAAATGCTCCCCACAACTGCCCGGCCCACCATCTGAATGACGAAAGCTGGTTCAATCTCCAGCCATCCAGCCTAGAAAGGGCAGCCTCTACAGGATGTCCCACAGCTGAGGACTAACTGGATTCAACAACTCCAAGTCAGCTTCATTGCTCTACCTAGAGCCTGGAAATTAGGCAGTAGCAGAGAGTACTCAACCCTCTTCAGGTGAGCGAAAGCAGAAAAAGCCCAGTGATGACACGGTCAACAGACGCCATTATTCCGCTATATTTGCTTCATTACCACCCAGCTAAGCTGCTGTCCATAAAATTTCTCGACCAAACATCTTCAGTTTAAATTTTATTTTACAAAAAGAGAAATAAAGAAAACTGATAGGCAGTTATACTGACTTACAATTGTTCTGTTTGCTTTTTTAAAAAAGTGACATGAAACACAAGTAAAAATAAATACGTCATAGAAACAGCCAGTTGCCCAGTCTCTGGGGCAGAAGTACCTGCCCTGGTGAGAGAGGAGGGAAGCCCATGATCACACCAGCAGCTGGAACACCCAGCTGCAGATGGTCCTCTAAGCCAGGCACAGGTCCCAGGCCTCAGGGGTGTCCTGAGGAAAGAAGACAGAAAACTAAAGCCAGGTACCAGGGCTTTGGGGCAACCTCATCTCCCTTCCCCCCTCCCCCAACTCCTCTGGCAGCAGTGTGGCCTTAGTGGTTATCCATTGCAACCCCTTTAACCCACCTGGACCCTCTCTCTGATCCCTCTGAAGAGGGTACAAAGAAAAAAAAAAAACCTGTTTTGGGCAGGCTTGAGGGATTCTTCTGGTGAATCCCCAGCCTGAGTTACACAACCAGGTAACAGTCATTTTACACCACAGTGCACATGAGCACACACATGCAAACACATACACACACTCACTCAAACACACCTGGGCTGAGCTCTCTTCCAGGGAGGGTCCTGGGTCAGGTCACAGTATGAGGTCCCCTCTCATCTGAATATCATCCTAGTAGTGGTTGCAGAGAGTGCCCAAACTTCCTTTAGCCCTCTACATTGTAGATTACGCAGCCCGCCTGGCTATCTCTCCCCAGCACATTAGATGACTAAAGCAAACAGGCTCGTGGCAGGGGAAAGGTGCAGACTTGGGTCCCTGAAAAGCAAAGAGGGTGGATGCTGCCTGCTTAGTTCATCATTATAGGACTCGACATTCATAAAAGGCCTAGAGCCAAGCTAGTGTCACACAGAACAGACATTGAGGGATTACAGCAATTTGAATACACAGGGGCAGAAGAGTCAGTCAGTGGAAAGGAAACAGTCTGAAGGTGAGCAATGGGCAGCTCAGCATTTTTCAGATTGACCTTACGGTGCCAATTTCCCAGGAACTAGTCAGCAGAGGAGCTAGGAAGTCATCCTCTGGCGGAGGGCGAATTCTTCAACAGTAACAGTGGGGAAAGAGCAACCTAGTTGAATGCACAGAAAACCATGGCTCAGAAGGACTGGTCATGTAGAAACCAAAGGGGAGTGGGAAGCAGGTGGACTATCTAGAAATAAGGAATGTAAAGCTCCAACCCCCCCCCCCCCCGCAAAACAAAACAAAACAACCCTTCCGCCATGAGAGATGAGTACTCAGTTCCACAGCAATGAACGTCAGACTTAAGATACTGACTGCAGTAGCAGTCCCATCTATATGGATGTTTTGTTCCAACTCATCAGCAAAACATACCCCGGCTCTTTGCTTCATGCTCCCAGAGTAGGAAACTTCATTTTTAGTTGTAAGTCACAAGGATATAATCCACACATAAATTCCTAGAAAAGGAATTCCAAGGGCCAGACAGAATTATCTTTAAGCCAGAAAACAATCCAGATACTGAAGTAGCATAACTCAAGGGGGTGAGGACTTCAGAGATAAACCATCAAGAAGGATCTGACCTAACATGGTTACTTCCTTTCTTGAATAACTCCTACTCCATCCCTACAGAGGACAGAGGACTAAGAAAAGGGAATCAAGTATTTTCAGTGTCATCTTGCGTAATTTAGTAGTGTTCCAGATAGTAAGAGTTTAGAATACACCCCAGTGAATGGACTTGAGAGACCCTTAAAAACATTCTATGAAAGACAAATAGCGAGAGAAAATAGGTGAGCCAGATCTTTGCCTTTCCCCAGGGTCTCACCATGTACATACCAACCTGCCTCAGCTCCGGAAGGGCTAGGATTACAAGCGTAGGTTGGCACACCCACCTACCACCAAGTGTTTCCAGTCTAAGTACAATATAATTGGTAAGTTTCCTGCTTTGCTCATCACATACTCCTGGTTGGTGTGCATACACATTTTGCTACTAGCCCTCCTGAAAAGCCCATTTGTAGGTTTGTTTGGGAATATGGAGGGATGCCAAAGCCCACGGAACTAATAAGCAGTTCAATCTCCCCTGACCTCACTCCCACCCCTACACAACAGAAGCTGCACATTACCACAAAAAGCCTTCTTTAGCCAGAGACCCGCTCAGAGTTATGGCTGCTGCTATGCTTAAGTGAATTCCAAGCTCTGGAATGACAGAGTGTAAAGCACACACATGCTACCTCTCAGAATACCCATTTACTTCCTGACAGCTTAAAAACTGACTGGTTTCAGTTCCCTACTGAAATGATTTCTAGTAATTTCATATATATAAACACAGAAAATACCCCTTTCCCTTGATAGCAGGACATACATACAGACACACAACTCTGAGAGCTCAGTGTTCTAAGGTCTGAGAGGCATCCATGTAACACACACATACCATGTAACATACATACACACAGGAGACAGCCAACTCTGGGAGCTCAGTGTTCCAAGATGTGAGAGGCATCCATGTAACACATACAGATACATAGACACACACAGGAGACAGACAGACAACTCTGGGAGCTCAGTGTTCTAAGGTGTGAGAGGCATCCATATAACCCAAGTTTTGAGGGTGTTCTGCAAATTATAGGATCTGGACTAGCTCACTTCTACTGCACCAGCCTCAACCTAAGAGCCCACTCCAATTAAGTGTCTTGACTATTGGAACTGCTATTTTTATGTTCTTAAGGTTATTTGCATAGCTAAATTGTAGATCTAAGGCTTCTATGAGTAGAAGAGTTAAGTGTCTGACAGGGTTAATATGAAAACAGAGGGAAAAAAAGCTCAAGTTCCACTTTTGGTGTTTCTGGATAGTACACACACCCCATCGGCCATCTATCTCCTTGTCTCTTCAAAACAATCCCACAGTGTCTGCCTTTAAGCTCCCTTCTTTCCCCCCAACGACTGGAAGTTGCTAGTCAAGAGTAGCAGGAGGTTAAGGTTATTTCTTGAACTAGGAGTCAAATCTAGCAGTTGGCCAATCATGGTGGAGCCCAAGGGAAGGAAGTAAAGCCAGACAGGAGCTATTCATCAGAAAGAACTGTGTGGAAAAATTTGGGGGTCAGATGGCTACAAGACATAGTATACAGCAATAAAATAGCCAGTGTTCATGTTTTAGCACTAGATACCCCTATCCTGGCATTTGGAACAAGGAGAGGGAGACCAGAATGACTCATATGTTTGTGTTCTTTTAAAACAAAAGCCAGATTTAAGACTCCTACAGAGGAAGGGCTCCCCCATGATCTTTCAGAGAAGATAGAGGCACCAGAAACCAGGCTCACACTGATCACATGATATGCTAGGGAGGCCAAGACAATTCCCAACTGGAAATCAACAGTCCATTACCTCAACCCAGCAGCTACCTATCCACAGCTTCACTATTCAGCAGAGAACTGGCATCATAGAGGACAATAGTTCCAAATGTGGAGGTTACTCACTTCCCAGTAGCAAAGTCCATGATCCCAAGTTTCAGTTTCTATGGAATGAGTCTCAGCACCCGCAACTAGGCAGTCTCAGTGCTCTCTGATTTTCCTGAGAAGACACTACCCCACAACATAGTTGTTTAGTCTAGTTCCTGGTTAATTCTAATTTTCTTTCCCTGGTCAATTAATTTACTGTCCATCTGGGACCCTTCTTCTTCTTCTTCTTTTTTTTTTTTTTTAAACCAGCAGCTAGGAGGTCTGGAATATCTTAGCACTTCCTTTACTATCCCCTATCTTCCTTATAACCTCCCCCCACCACCCCTGCCCCCAAATGAAATAATAAATAATTGCCCATAAGAAATAAATTAAGGTAGAGCTCTCTAATGGGGAGGGAAAGAAGAGGAAAGGCCACCAGGACAGGCAGCCTAAGGGCCTTGTTCTGTCCTGGTGAAACATGTCTTCTCTAGCCACAACACATTGCGCCACCCTCATACTGCAGTGCACTTCTAGCCCACAGAGAAAGATTAGAGATTGGAAATGCTCGCTTTCTCACGATTTCCGCAAGTTCAAAACAAATGTGGGACTAGGGACTTGAGTTAGCTCGGCCTAACTAGAAGGAAGCTGTGATTTTCATGGCTCTTCTCCTGGACTCACTTTGATGTTCAACTTAGTAGCCATAAACCACCACTCTGATTTACACTTCAAAAAAGATAAATTCAATTCTTTTTAGTTTACCTCTTACCTCCCCTCCCACCTTCACTCTTGTTCTGCTACATACATGTGCGCTCTCTCACAGACACACACACACATACACACACCACGCACACACCCACGCACGCGCACACGCATGCGCACGCACAGCCCAGTCTGCTTCCTTCCAACCTCATATAAAGACACCACTTCACATGGGATCTTAGTCTGCTCCCCATGCCCACCCTCATCTCCCTCACTCTTCTCCCATTCCCCTGGCCAAACTAAGAAAGTCAGTAAGGCAGACTTCTTGGGAAAGATATTCTCATAGGCAGAATGGGCTTGAGCGTCTACACTCAGGTGGGCATATAAGCAGACAGATACGAAAGGCAGGAAGGAAGAGGCAGGCCTCCTGTTTTCGGTCCCTGATTTCCCACTATTACGGGCTCTGTTGGAGTTTCTGGGGTCTTTTGTTTGTTTCTTTTCCTTTTCCTCTAATAAACAGCAATAGTGTGTGCCATTATGGCCAATCACCCTCCTTTGTCTTCTTTTCCCTCCTGCCAAGTACCCTATTTTGAGAAAGACCAGGTTCTCTGCCTTCCAGTTTGGTGGGCAACCTGCTAGGGCCCCAAGTGAGGTGGGGAGGGGCTTCCTAGCTATTTCCCAGTGACCTCTATCACATCATCATCTTTATCCTCATCGTCATTGGAGCTGAATCCCACCTCCGCAACCTCATGGGAGTCAAATGGAGGCACCTGGGACCGGAGGAGGCCACCAGCCGGGTAGCCTGAATGTGGGGACAGTCTACCCGGGTAGCCTGGGTAGACAGTCATGCCCCTCGAAAGGTTGCTGGGCAAGACAGGGGAAGGAAAAGGCGCAAACATCCTCGGCTCGGACAGGAGTGGCTGTGAGAATGGGAGTGAATAGCTGGGTAGTATCCCTGGCACAGAGGGGTTGAGCATGAAGGAGGGGTTGCTGGCAGTGACTGAGGTAGCCGTGGAAGAGGAACTGACAGGGCCTGCTGGCACCAGAGGGTCAGTAGTCACTGGGAACACCAGGCGGGCATCTGCCAGCAAATTGGACAGCTGGTAGTAGGAGGGACTACTGCCCATAAACAGGGAATTCTCCCCAGCTTGGGAGGTGAAAGGGGTGGTGAGGTTATGATTTAAGGAGACAGGTGGCATGGCAAACCCGCCAGAGACTGGATACCCGTGTTCATAGGGCTGCATGGGGGCTGGCAAATGGCCCTTCCTAGACCGCCGACGGACTGACTCCTGGGTGGCAGATGGAGTGGCCAACTTTCGCTTGTGGCCCCTTAAGTCCAGAACTGGGTGCCTGCCACCACTGGGCTGGCCAGTCACCAAGAGAGAACTATTGAGGCAATGACCCCCAAGGCATGGCTCAGTTCCAAGAGCTGTCCCAGGAATGGTGCTACTGTCCATAAGTTGGGCCGGGGGGCCAGGCAGGGCAGCACTGATGCTTGGGGAGTTCTGACGGGATTCCCGAGCAGCGGCCACATCTGCATACTGCTGGAGTTCACTGATGATTTCTGGGCTGTCAGGAGAGACGGGCCTGGCCAGCCCCTCGGGGTCAGGGGCTTTGGGTGAAGAGGCACTGTGTCTGCCATTGCTTGTGGATGCAAGAGAAGGCCCCTGGGAACCTGGAGATAAAATATAGGTAACTGAAACCAGAATGGAAAAGGAAAAAAGAAGGATTAAGGGAATAACAAGTCTATTAAGTATAAAACTTGTAATTAAGCCCCTAAATTCCCATTATTTGATATTTAAAAACCATCCAGTCAACTTTCCCCAGTCTGAAACACAGAAATCTTTTTTGTTTGTTTTTTTGTTTTTCTTTTCCAAGACAGGGTTTCTCTGTGTAGCCTTAGCTATCTTGGGCTCACTTTGTAGACCAGGCTGGCCTCAAACTCACAGAAACCTGCCTGCCTCTGCTTTCTGAATACTGGCATTGAAAGTGTGCACCACTGCTGGATGGCAGCATTGGATGCCTTTAATCCCAGACCTTGGGAGGCAGAGGCAGGGAGTTCGAGGCCAGCCTGGTGTGCAGAACAGATTCCAGGTCAGGGCTACACAAAGAAATCCTGTCTGGAAACAAAAAAAAAAAAAAAAAAAAAAAAAAATGCACCACCATGCCCAGCTAGAAATTTTTCTTAAAACTGGTCAATTTTTTTTTTCTAACCAGGGGGAAAAAAAATACAAATGCAAGTTTAAGAAAAAATAAAATCTAGGTATGAGTGACAATTTGGAAAACTAGAAAATCTAGATAAAGCTTAAATACTATGACACTACCTTGGATTTAGGTGCAGGGAATACACTCAATAGTCTCCTTCTTCCAACCCACAAGTGAAGGCTAAACCAGTGAAGTTAGGACAGTCTAGCTCTTCCATCTCAGTGGCAGAATAATACATAAAACCACTTCTATTAAGGCAAACTTGGCAAGAATCCTTAACATTGTTCATTTGCCATGGATATAGCCTTGAACAAAAACCCTACATTTTTTTTCTTCAGTTTCCTGAGGCAGAGTTTCTCTGTGTATCCCTGGCTGTGTTAGAACTAGCTCTGTAGACCAGGCTGGCCTCAAACTCAAAGATCCACCTGCTTCTGCCTGCTGGGTGCTAGGATTAAAGGCATGTGCTACCACCACACAGCTCAAAATTCCTATTTCTAGGCTGTGTCCCAAATATACCCACATGCCATAAATATAAATCAATAGCAAATTTTCATTGAGGCATATCTAAAACAAAGGATAAAAACGAACTATCACTAGTGCGTGGAAAGGGGAATATAGTATACTACATTAGAATTTTTTTTAAATGCAAAAACCCCGATCTATTTAAAATGCACATGATTATACCTCTATGTGCACACACAACCCTTCAGCATGTAGAGAGTATCTTTATAACAACAAAGAAGAGAAGAACCTCTAGGGAGAACCAATAGCTGACTGGGGGAAGGAGGAAAGAAAACCTACTTTTCATCACCTTATCCCTTTTTCATGTTCTAAATTACAAATCTTACACGTTATTTATTCAAAAAGAACATTAATTATAAATAAACCAAACAGATGCTGTGCAGTCAATAGAAAGTGAAAGGTTGCCACACCTGAGGCAGCCATCCGACCATCTTCAGGGGCCTTTGGTTTGCCAGTCGCCCGGACAGCAAAGATGCGGCCATCGCTAGTGCGGATGTATGTCCCTAGGAGATATGAAACAGACTGTCAGGAGCCTGCATGGAACACAGCCCTGAGAAACTCCATGGGCTAGAAAGACTATAAAATTAGATCTCACCCCACCTCCACAGGACTCCTGCAATAGGCAGGATAACTAAAGTCTGGATTCATAATGATTCATCTAGTCCACAGGAATCAATTGCTAAACTACCACATACCAAGTAGTTTTAATATTTGGATACTTAAGAGAGAGAGAGAGAACTGTCTCATGGAGCTTAACCTCTAAAAAAAAAAAAAAAGTAGGTAATTACTCCAGAAAGTACCAGAGCAATGGAAGAAGGACCTGTGAAAACAAGCTTTGTGTTCTAGGGCACTCTGCTCTGGGTCCTCTGGGTCTAGAAAACGGACCCTGACTGCTTCAGTATCCTCTATTGCTCAGCTGGGAGAATTCAAGATCTCTACCCTATTCCCATATGGTACTAACCTGCCTTGTTTTTTTTTTCCAGTTCCAGGAGATATGATGCCCACATATGACGTACATATGTGGTGTACAGACAGACACATACGCAGGCAAAGCACCCACACACATAAAGCAAAAACTTTTTTAAAAGACTTATTTTATGTATACATGTGCTCCATCTGCATATATGCCTGCATGCCAGGAGAGGGCAGCAGATCTCATTATAGATGGTCGCAAGCCACCATGTCATTGCTGGGAATTGAACTCAGGCCCTTTGGAAGAACAGCCAGTGCTCTTAACCTCTGAGCCATCTCTCCAGCCCCAAAATGAATCTTCTTTTACAGTTATTTATTGTCTGTGTGAGAACAACTTGTGGAAGTCAGTTTGGCTCTTTTATCATGTGGGACCCAGGAGAAACTCAGGTGCGCTGTTGTGTGCTTTCACCTGCTGAGTCACCTCTCTATCTAGCCTTACACCTCCTTTTTAAACCTGTATTATCAATTTTCTTCAAATAAAGTTATCTTGGAAAAATAAATGTGAATTTCGTACAATTTCCACATCACAATATATTATTCTTGATTTCTCCTTTTTTTCCCCACTAATTAAAAGTGTAAAATATGCCTTAGATTTCAGGTGTAGCACTGGAAGGCTAGACTTGCCACACACAGCTCAGTCTGCCAGTCCCTGCTCTAAGGAGAACATAGTCGAAAGGCCCTACACTGAGAGAAGCCCCGATAAGACTAGGTAGTCATCTGTGTCTGTCTGTGTACTTTGTGGTCCCTTTCCTCTAAGTCTAAGGTACGATCCAATGTAGGCTAGGACAAAATTCCTCCTAAACATAAAGCCTCCAGCAGTGGTTTGCAGGGATGGAACTTAGTTACAGAGTACTATGAGGCTAGGTGTGGTGATGCATGTGGATCTCTGTGAGTTCAAGGCCATCCTACTCTACATAGTGAGTTCTAAGAGACTCTGTCTCAAAATACCCACAAAAAAACCCAAAAAACCATAACAAACAAAAAACACTACTATGGAAACAAGCTCAGTTGTTTGTATCTTAGCACTATTTAGCCCATGATTTTCATTTCAGTGATCTCATCTTCCTCTGTAAGGATACCAGAAGCATACCAAGCGCGCGCTCTCTCTCTCTCTCTGATTACTGTTTTATTGGGGGTTGTTTGTTTGTTTGAGACAGAGTCTCATTATGTAGCTCCAGCTGTCCTGGAACTCACTATATAGATCTGGGCTCGAACTAACAGATCTGCAAGTGCTGGGACTATAGGCATGTGTCACTCTGCATGCTATCATATTGGGCTTTTTGCCACCTGTACTAATTCATGCACAGTAGCTAACACCACACAACAGTACACATGTTCCTTACAACCCACTCCACAACTCTTTCCCTCAGTTTCTGTCTCTTTATGCATATACTCATTCAAAGATTCCCCATAAAAGCAAAAGATACAGGAGCATGAGACCCTGCGATTACTTTCTTTTAAGCCACTAACAGTTATCTAAGTTCAGTGTCAGCTCACAGAAAAGCCATCTTCTTACGTTTCTCTCCACTGCAAAGCTCTTCTGGGATGATGCCTATGCCCTCTCTAATTAACCGTAAGTCTTTATTCAGGTTCTCAGCCAAGCACTCTCAAAAGCCCTTAGCTAGGTTCTCACCTTTCGTCCCCCGGATGATATGGATGCTCTCACCAGCATTGATTCTCGCCTGAACATCTGTGGAGCTGTTGAGTCCAGGAATAACAATATCTAGTGAAAAACAGATGTTGCATTTAGATGACAAGGGCTTGACTGAAGGAAAGAAGGAAACTTTAAGTCTCACATCCATCCCAGGTCCTATCCCACAGCCTATTTGTACAGCTAGAATCAAACAGCAAAACAAGTAGAACCTTTCACAACTGTCTCATCGAAGAATACTATGAAAATCAAAACTGCTTAGAAATCTGGTCCTCTCCCTGATCTATTTCCTTTACTTTAATTAAAAATTCATACGGTTTTAGTTTACAAAAAAAAAAAATCAGTTGGAATGATTGTTTCTATTTTTCTTCCCCGTGAACTATTTGCATGTGTTTGTTCCACATCATTTTAAGCTCCAAAAGTGGTCTCATCTTTCTTGCTGGCTTTTCCCACAACTCTTGAAAGGACAGGAGTATTTTTACTATTGAGAGCCAGGTACTCTGGGGGACAGAGGCCGGCAGATCTCTGTGAGTTCAAGGCCAGCCTGGTCTACAAAGTGAGTCCAGGACAGAGAAGGCTACACAAAGAAACCTTGTCTTGGGGGAAAAAAAAAACAAAAACAAAACAAATTTAGTTGAGAAATAAGATTATCAAGAACTTTGTTTAATTTATTTCAAAACTGTCATAAATTGCTTTCATTCTTAGAAAAATCAATTAAGATGTTTTCATCAAAATGTATATAGCATGGACACTTCCAAAATGCAAGATGAAGAGCAAACTCATTAAATGCTTTCCTCCCCACTTACTCTGAATCTCAGACATTTCAGGGCTCAGCAGAAATGTCCACCTCCCTCCATTGTCCCCTGGCCTACCATGCTCAATCTACAGCAAACTAACACAGAAAAAAAAAAAAAGCAGATGACAGTTCAGGTCTCCTAACTCTGTAGGCTGGCCCTTTTATACCCAGCTGACCCCGCAAACATTTAGGCAGAGCTCAGCACATTCATCTCTCTGAAAACCTTGGAAGTCCAAACCCACATCAGTAACATTTCCAGAATCCCTGCGGTATTCATAAAATTGCACTCACCACCATTCTAAAGCAATTATAACAACAACAGCAAAAACCCAAGTCATATATTATATTAAGATATTTCACCAGGCTATGTAGAACATCCAGAATTACACAGAGAAACCCATTAGAGAAGGGGGGAGAGAGGGGGGGGGAGAGAGAGAGAGAGAGATATTTTACCAGGAGGCAAATTCCTCAAGATCAGGGAATCTTCATTTTTACCTATAGTGCCAAATATGGTAAGGTCTACACAAAAGGTGTTTAATGAACACATCCTGAATGAACAAAATCAGGTTACAAAAGACAGCACTAGACTAGTAAGATGGCTTGGTGAATAAAAGTACTTTGTTGTCAAACCTGACAACCTGAGTTTGATCCCCAGGGCCCACATGAGCACTGTGGCACACACATGAACACAAAATAAATGGTGAAGAGCACCTGCTGTTATTGCAGAGGACCCATTGGTTCCTAGCACCCATACAGCAGCTCACGATCGTCTGTAACCTCAGTTCCACGGGATCCAACATATTCTTCTGACCTCTGTAGGCACCAGGTAGGCACATGGTGCAGTTACATACATGCAAGCAAAACATCCACACACATAAAAAATAAATAAATAAATAAAGAGGAGGAGGGGTTAATTTAAAGAGATAGATAAGACAGACAGGCAGGCAGGCAGACAACAGCTCCAAATAGAAAGTGGGAATTCCCAACCTGTCGTAGTGACCACTTTCTGCACAAGGACTCCTGCCCGCTGCAAGTAGTTGATGGGGAAATTCATGGATGGATTTGTGCTGGAGGCAGCGCTCACACTGCCGCCGAGTGGGACATGCCGGGGCATCATGGGGATGGGGGTGGACTGTACAGGACGAACACTGGCCACAGGCTTTTCATCACCCTTCAGTGTTGGCTGCCTGCAAGAAGAAGACAAGCACATTTAGAGTTGGGTAGAACAGCCACGGAACTGCTGGAGACTGTCATGCCCTGTGCCCTTAGCTACTGTTGAGAGAAGCATTGGAAGAACATGCAGAGACTAGTCAATTCTAAAGGAGATAGAGGCATGACGGAGATATCACAGCAGAAAGGAAGTCCAAGGACAAGCAGTCAGATGTTAGTGAAGTAATGCCTTTCAGAGATAGAAGATACCATCTTCTTCTCTAGAAACTGGACCATCTACATCAGATCTACAGGGAAGATAAGATGATAAAAAATATAAAAGGAAGGGCAAATTCTTGACATTTTTTAAGTTGAAAATATAATTTGAAATCTGCAGGGCAGAATCTACCCTGACTCACCTACGTGATGCCACATGTTCAGGTAACACCAGGGACCATCTATGCCAACATCCGGCATCTCTACTCCTCTCTGATTCTTTCACACACATATCTCAAACCTCAGTAAGTTACACAGATGTCCCTCTCTTTTCCAAATAATTTTTTATGATGCTTCTCCTGGCTCCTGTTTGGTCAGTCTGTACAGTACCCCTCTAGTTATGACCACCACACAAAAGCAGCAGCAACCAAAGCCCTTGCACAAAACCAGACTTCTAGATGACACAGCAATGGCATGGTATTACAGCCAGAGAGAGAACTGGCTATGCATCTCTTACTAATAAAATGTCACCTGTGGCCAATAGTGCATTTTTCCTGGTTCACCTTCCTTTCAACTAGATGATGGTATGCGATAAAGCTACTACTGCTTCAAAATCAAGATATGTCCATGCAGTCAGTCATCCATCTAGCCACCTACCATCTTTCTCCTCCCTCCATCGGCGTGTTTGTCTGTTCCTCCAGCCCTTCCTTCCTCTCTTGCTTCTACATCCTAAGTGCTGGGATTACCGGCGTACACCACCACATTTGCTCTTCAGATTGAGGATTTGTAAAGAAACTTCCTTTTGCTGAGCTTTTAAGAATATATTTGTTGGTATTTCCTACCTCACGACATTTTGAACACCTGGTGCCCTGACTCAAAAGAGTATTCTTACACTTGACTTGGAATGGCTTCACTGATTCTTTGTACTTAAATGCACTCTGCTGGGCCATGGGTGAATGCATTAAACACAGTAAATTTTCAATGAATAATGAAGGAAAAAAAATATTATTTTGTATACAAGTATTTGCTGTGTATGTGTTTGAGTCAGAGGAAGGCCTTATGTAGGGTCAGTTTTCCCCTCTCACTTACATGTAGCTTCCAGGAATTGACCTCAGGTCCTCAGGCTTGCATATAGCGTACTCTATCTGCTGAACATCTCCCAACCCTACCTGTCAATAAGCTTTGTGAGGTCTTTGGTCTTGACATACGAGGAAAACACCCTGCTGGACTGGTGTATACATTCCCATGTGACTCAAATGACCCGAAAAGTCAAACAGTTTATATCATTCTATCAGAGGGGCTCTTTTGAGCGGCAAAATCAGCAGCTCATTTCTCCAGCCAACAAAGTCAAAACTAGAGCAGTTAAGAGAACTAGTACAGCTAAGGTGCTTTGACACCTGACCCTAGAGCAGGACCTTCTTTTCTGTAGCAGCCAAAGAACGGGTTATAAAGAGATTCTCCCTTTGACTGAAACAGGAACTGAATGAAAGGAAATTGGGTCTAGACCATCCAGACTCTCTTCCTTCAGCAACTCACCAGTTCCTCTGACTGAAGGCAGGGATGCTGGTCAGGCTCTGGTCGCTGGCAGGATAATACTGCGCATACGATGGGCGGGTATAGGGCACTGATGTGCGCTTGTCCTCCTCATAGCTTTTCTTTGCTGCTTTCTTCTCAGCTTTGGTCAGCTTGTGATCCTTTCGGTTGAGGAGCAATGACTCGTGCTCAAAAGGCTCCTAGAGACACAGGGGATCTGAGTTTAATTACGAGTCTTTGTGCAAATACAATGATATTACAGTGAGCTTATTTTGGAACCAAGAAGAAGTTGGTTGTCTCTGACACTGACAAAAAACCTGCTTATAGGCAAACAAGCAGGTTCTGTCAATAGTGTAGTTTGCCAGCTGGTGAGATGTATCCTGGTGACCAGAATGCACACAGAAGGAGGAATGAATAGACTTTACAAAGTTGCTCTTTGACCTCCACATGCATGCCATGGTGGGTGCATGAGTTCATACATATGTAAACATGTACACACATATAGAAGTTAATTTCAAAAATTAAAAAGTAGCTGGAGAGATGGCTCTGGCCTAGAGTTAAGAGCACATACTACTCTTGTGGAGGACCCAAGTTCAATCCCCAGAACCCATGTTGGGCAGCTCACAACAGCCTGTAACTCCAGCTCCAGAGGGACCCAACAACTCTGGGCTCCACAGACACACACACACACACACACACACACACACACACACACACACACAGACATACACATAACTAAAAGTAAACTTAAAAAAAAAAAAGAGTTACAACTCTAACCTAGTACCATTTCAAATGCAGAAGTTTACATATATTCCCCACCAAAAGCATCGAGAGTTCAGAAAATTAAACTGCATTCAGCACATTGCCCCTCCTTCTGTTAGGGAGATTCACAGGAGACTGGACATGGCTGACTAAGCTCAACACTTCGAAGACTGGACTGTTTTGTGCATTAAATACCACCTCAGAAGAAAGCAGGTTTGGCAAACAGGTCTTCACTCACTGAATCTGTCATACCAAGGTCTTCACCTATATTAGATTCTTACCTTGGTGATGAGGTGAGGGTACTTCAGACAGGCAAGTTGCAAGACTGATTCCTTAATCCCCTTTACATCCAAAGATGTTTGGGGAGCTGGCTCCTTCTCAACAAAGTGCAACAGGTTTTCCACTTCCTTCCGGGTGAAGTTCAGCATTGGATTTAGATCATCTACTACACGATCTAGACGGAAAAAGATAAGAACAAAGTCTGCACATGTCAAAGAAGACTGAAAACACTACTACAAAGGCCAGCAGAGAGAAAGTGGCTTAACTGAAAGTAAGGAAAAGCTTTCTACATATATCAGTCAAAGATCACATCCCTGATCCCTTATAGGATAGCAGCTTGTATAGAAGTGTATCCAGGGGCTAGAGAGAAGGCGCAGTAGTTAAGAGGACTGTCTGCTCTTCCAAAGGTTCTGAGTTCAATTCCCAGAAACCACATGGTGGCTCACAACCATCTATACTGAATTTGATGCCCTATTTTGGAATGCAAGTGACCTATAGAAAGAACACTCATATATGTAATATAGATAAATAATTCGTAAAAAAAAAAAAAAAAAAAGTTCATCTGGGGACTGGAGAAATGGGACCACTGACTGCTCTTTCAGAGGACCCGGGTTCAAGTCCCAGCACCCACACGGCGGCTCACAACTGTCTATAACTCTAGTTTCAGGGGATCAGCATCCTCACACATACATACATGCAGATAAAACATCAATGCACATTAAACAAAAGTAATAAATAAATATATTTTTTAAGAAGTATCTGAAATAGCCTGGAAAATGGCCCACCTGACATGCCCTGCTTGGAAATCTGCCGGTCATAAATCTTCTTTTCAAGAGTATAATCAGCCACAAGGCGATAGATGTAACAGGGCTTTTTCTGCCCATAACGATATACCCGACATACTGCCTGGGCATCATGGCAAGGGTTCCAGGAAGCATCAAATACCACCACTCGATTGGCACCAATCAGATTCACACCCAAGCATCCGGCCCTTGAAAACATAAGCCAACAACCATAGAGCCCTTAGTCTTAAAGATGGTTTTCTAGTTAAGTTTGCCTGCTGTGACTCCTACTGCAGCAACACTCCTTGCCTTAAGCACAATAAACTCAAAAATTCTGTTGTCCTGATAATCACTGCGTTTGCTCTTCAAGCATTGAGAAGTGTGCCTTAATGTCCAATATGACAATGTCTACAGCTCTCCATCTCTTCTAAAAGCTTAGCTCTAGAGCGCTGTGCCTTAGTGAGCAGAAATGTCTGTACATAAAATGTTTCTAGTATTTTTACTTTCATAACTAAAAGGAATGAAAAACTCCTATATATTGGGAGTGGTGGACAAGCCTATGATCCCAATATATGGGCAAGAGGAGCAGGAAGATCAGAAGCTAACAACCAGCTGGGGCTACATCAGAACCTTTTCAAACAAACAAAAAAGAACCAATACACTGTTGAACATTATGTTGGCAGAAAGCTACAAAGCCTTTAAGGTACTTGTCATGATACAGAAAACATCAGCCTTTTGCAGTAACACTACACTTAAAATTTATTTTTTGTTTGGGTTTGTTTTGAGGCAGGACTCACTGACAGAGCTCAGGGTATCCTTGAACTCAAAATCTTCCCACTTCCTGATAGCTGGAACTAGGGGTTTTCTTCTTAAAGCATTTTTATTTACATTGATCACATTATGAAGTAAAACACTCCTTGCCCAGAGCACTTCTGAGAGGAAATCTAATTGTGGCAATTATTAATGAAAGTCTCAAAGAACTTTGTAACACTGTAATGACTACCTTCATAACAACTTTTCCTGGGGTCCCCTTTCTGACCTGAAAAAAAAAAAAAATTACAAACCTGAGTAGATCTCTTCTCAGACTTAGATGAGCCTTTGTGGTACCTGCCCAGGTGGCAAATTGCATGAACTCACCTTGTGGAGAGAAGGAACAGCCAGGTGGTGAGGTTGCTGGGATCATTGAACTGATTAATAAGCCGCTCCCTCTCAAAGGCAGGGGTGCTACCATCTAGCCCTAGGAAGAAAGAAAAATAAACAAAATTGAACAGATGAGGGCAGAGAAAATCAGCAAAGTCACTGAGAAAATGTTTGGGGTTTTTAAAAAAGATTTATTTAAAAAATTTTTTAAAAGATTTATTTCTTTATTATGTATACAATGTGTGTTTGCATGTACACCTGCACGCCAGAAGAGGGCAGCAGATCTCATTTTAGATGGTTGTGAGCCACCATGTGGTTGCTGGGAATTGAACTCAGAACCTTTGGAAAAGTAGCTGGCGCTCTTAACCTCTGAGCCATCTCTCCAGCCCCCTCATTTTTAATTTTTAATTGTATATATGTTTTTGTGTCTGTGAGGGGGTATATGTATATGAATGCAGGTGCCAGCAGAAGCCACAGGTATTCAATTCCCTTGAAACTAGAGCTATAAATGTTTGTGACCTGCTGAACATGGATTCTAGGATCTGAACTCTGACCCTCTGCAAGAGAAGCATGAGCTCTTAGCCACTGGGCCAGCTTTCCAATCCCGCAAATGTGTTTTTAAAAAAGACAAACATACTATAGGGCTCAGATCTAACCTCTGGTCACACCATGGATGGGTCTATGATGAGCCCTCAAATCAGCACTATGAAACTGTACCATGTAACTCTCACATGTAAATAACACAAAACTGTGAAATACAACCTGACAGTGGTGGGGCACACCTTTAATGCCACCACTGACAAGGCGGAGGCAGGAGGATCTCAGAGTTCAAGGCCAGCCAGGACTATACAAAGAAACCCTGTCTTGAAAAACTAAAAACCAAAAAACACCTTTAAAATACACTTTTTTCCCCTCTAGTGAATCAAGGCTAAGGTTTCTAGACTTAAGACTGCATCAGATTCAACTATGGAACTTAGAAAATACTGACTCAGGATACCATTTGCCTTTATCTGAGACTCTTAAGTGAGAGCAGGAACCCGAAGGATTTTGTGTTCTGATCAGACAACACTCTTCTATAGCTCCTCTTCCTTGAAATGGTTTTGTTTTCTTTTTAAACAGTGTCACTAGATAGTGCAGGCAAGCTTTTACCTCACAATCATCTTACCTCAGCCTCTAAATGCTGGGTTTATATGTATGCGCCACCAGAACCAGCAAGACATTGCTACGTATTTTTTTTTAAAGCTCTTGATACTAACAACTTGCTATAAAGCAGCACAGCACACATGCACACACACACACACACACACACACACACACTCACACACACACACACACACACAAAACAAAAAGACTGGAAGTCAGGTGTGGTGATGCACAACTTTAATCCCAGCACTTGAGAGGCAGAGGCAGATTGATCCCTAACAAGAATTCAAGGTCAGCCTAGTCTACATAGTGAGTTTCAGGCAAACAACGGCTATATAGTGAGATCCTATTTCAAAACAAAACCGTGTCATTCATTAAGAACAAAAAGATAAAATTTACAAGTAGAAGAAATCATCACTTTCAGCATATGAAGCTTAAAGTAAGAGGCATAAGTAAGAGAAGGACAACATCCGTCAGTTGGGTTAAGGACAAACCAAGGCTATGAGATACCAGATGGGGAACTGAGTAAAAATTGAGTAAAAGCCTGGGTTTAGTTGCCTGGTTCCAGTGTTCTCAATCAGGACACTAGTCTACTTTTCAACCTGAGTTTGTAATACTGAAGCACAGTTCACTGATGTCTCATTGGGGAATCCTATAGAAAACACAAACCCTATATTTCCATTTCTCTAAATCATTTCTTTAGGCCAGTGATTCTAAAACGGTTATTTCTTCACCCTCCTACCTTTAGGGAACAATCTGGCAATGACTGAAGGCATTTTTAGTTCTCAAAATTGAAGATGCTACTGACATTAAGTTGTAAAACAAACAAACAAACAGAAAAACAGATATTACTGACTATCCTACAACAGACAGGTCAGATAAGTCTGGCCCAAATGTCAACAGGATCAGGTCAATATTTCTCAACTTTAATTTTATATTACCACTCACTTACGGAATCCTTTTAGATATCATTTCTAAATCACACCATGTCTTCCATAAAATATTAGTATTACAGATATAATGTATATATGACTATGTATACTTATAAATTACATATCTGAAAAAAGCATTTCCCCTCCCACATACACACTCTAAACTTTTCATCCTTTTGGAAGTATTTAGCTCCCCCACAGAGAAAGTATGATCTAGGTTATGCTCACTCTAAACTGGATGTCAATAGGCCACAGTGGTTTTAAACATTCAAATTTTCATCTTTCCTAGAAGACTCCTCCAGCTACCCCTACATAGCAACTCTGCCCTTCTCAAAACCCAGCTTGAGCCTGCCATGGTTACACATGCCTTTGATCCCAGCACTTAAGCCATTCTCTCCAGCCCTCCCAGTGACTCTTTCTTAAAAGCTGCTTCTCAGTATCCTCCTATTTTTTGGCTAATCGCATATTTCTATACACTTGAAGAAAAATGGAGTTGAAGAAGAGAAAAAAAAAGAGAGAGAAAGAAAGGAAACCCTTAAATAGATCTTGCCAAGACTCCAGAAATAAAGCAGCAATAAACTCACGGAAGTAGCTGACATTTCGAACCCACTTCTGTGTTCCTTGGCCCTCGGCACCAGGCAGACAGGGCATGTCTCGTTTCCCTAGGAACTCCTCGATGAGAGCCAATGTAGAAAGACTCTGGCTGAAAGGGAAAAAGTAATTCAGATGGCTCCAAGTCCCAAGGATCCTTGTTCTTACATTCCTGTGCAACCTTCCAAATGGAGTTCCCCCAGGCTACTCCCTGTAAGATGGAATTCTACTAAGAACAAGCAAGGAGATTCTCCCTAGCTCATCATAGGTAGGAGGAGTCAGTCATATACTTCTTACTACCAACCCATAAAAACAGAACAGAAAAACAACCAACCAACCAAAGCAAACAAACAAACAAACAAAAATTTCTCTAATTCCTTAATCTCTCCTTGAAAATTCTAGGGTTTAACTTAATGCTTAGTAATATTTAGTAGTAACTACATGGTGATACAAATGAGTCTAACAGTGGGCCATTGTCTTAAGTATCTTACTGTAGAGACAGATCCATTTGACTGTTTTCAAAACATTTAGAGATCTGGGCTCTTGAAAAGAAGTATGAAAATCAGGGGGACAAGTCTGAATCACTACAGACTCTTACATGTGGAAGCCCTCATCTGAGGACCCCAAACCAGGGCCCTTGGGGCATAATGTGGTCAAAAACAATCCACTTCATACCTGCTTCCTTCTATATAGTCAGGTCTTGATGAGACTCCAAGCCCCAGCTAGACTGAGAGTGTGACTCTGGCAAAAATCACATCACTTACTTAGCCTTATATGTAAAATCTTATTTTAAAAGGGCAGAGGAGAAGATAGAAACGAGCAAGACAGAAAACATTTCAGGTTACATTGACCACATACCGTCTTTTTGTTTGTTTATTTTTTGTTTTGTTTATTTTTGTTTTTGCTTTTTGTTTTGGTTTTTTTTTGTTGTTGTTGTTGTTGTTTTTGAGTCAGAGTTTCTCTACATAGCCCTGGATGCCCAAGAACTCACTATGTAGACTGAGCTGTCTTAGACTCGCAGAGTTCTACCTGCCTCCTTCCCCCAAGTTCTGGGACTAAAAGCCACCACAACTGGCTGACTACAGATACTTTTTATTCTTTGTATTTCTTTTTACAAAACTAATATAAAAACTAGCTGGGCTTGGTAATCGCACCTTCATAGAATGCTGAAGCAAGAGGAGCACAAATTCAAGGCCAGTGTAGGCTTCAGAGTAAATTCAACACCAGCCCAGACACCTTGGTGAGACTCTATCTCAAAATTTTAAAAAGTAATCCCAGGGGTGGTGGCACACACCTACAATCCCACCATTCAGCAAGTGCAGGTGGAAGAATCAGGCATTCAAACCAGCCTGGCTATATAAGCCCTGTCTCAAAAACCTAAGTGGGCTGACAAGACAGATTAACACATAAAGGCATTTGCTGATCCCAATGCTAGGGTGCTTGCCTAGTATAAATGAGGTCCCTGGGTCAACTCCCAGCACCACAAATTTAAAGTAAAATAAAATCAAAACTTTTAACAAAAATAAAGTAAATATATAAGTAAATGTTTAAAATAAATAAATAAAAGGTAGCCAGATTTGGTCTGGGCCACAGTCAGACTTGAGTATCTAGAATATGATCTCCAATGTCAACACGTAGTTTCCAATCCTTTCTGTGGGCAAGAGAAAGAACCTAGGTTGGGTGTTGGGATGCAAAGAAACCCCAACAACAAGTGCTTTGGGAAAAGCAAATGTAGGTCTGAAGCCAGACACTTTCTCTGTAGATGCTGCATTCATCAAGCCCTCTTCTTACCTAAACACAAGGATCTTGTCCCCAAGCTTCACACTTTCTTCAATCAGGTGGAAAAGAAGTACCATCTTGGGAGAGTTTTCCAAGACTCCAGTCTGATAATTATTCAGAAGATCCTTGGCCTACAAAAGAGAAGAAAGACTGGAGCAGATCCAAAGCTGGATGGGAAAAAATAAAGTTCTTCCTCTCAGGCAGGAGCCCAATGACTACCTTTAAAGTTCTTTGCACAGGGCCCATAGTACAGTACACTGTGTACACTATCCTTTCCTTAGAAGCAGTCTTAGCTTACTGAAGACTCTGCTTGACTCACCCATTCATACGTAACAATATTATTGCCTCGCTCCTGGAAAGGGTTAAAGCCAACTCCCTGTAGGAACTTGCTGTTGGTTGCTTCTCCCATTGAGGAAGCCAAGGTACTATCTTCTCCCTTGACTTTTGTGCCCTGGGGTGGGCAGCGGGCACTGGTCCCTGCTGAGCCAAGCTCTTCCACATCTAGGTCCTGCTCATTGGCTAGGTTTTCCTTCTGGAGGGCTTCATACAGCACATCAGGATGGTTCCAGATCTAAAGTTGCACAAAGAAAGGGTATAGAGAGAACACTCCAAGAGTGCCCCAAGGAGTATGGCAACATGCTCAAACAGACAGCTGCTACAGCTCACATTTCATACCCAGAACTAATGTACCCCCAAACCCTTCACTGTCAAAGAGCCTGTATTTCCCTGCTGGCTCTGATAACCATGACACATGAATGGGAGGTAGCACTGTGTTTGGTGTATAGTCAAAAGGGCTGTATCACTAGCATTTCATTCTTAAACAGGGCAAGAATGCTTTGTTCTCATTGTGGGGCTACATTAAGCTACTATACAAAGCAAAATGAATCCCTTCCTATGGAAAAAAAAAAAAAAGATATTTGACTGACAGATTACCAATCATTTGTAATTTCGGAATGATTCCTAGGAAAAGTTGAGAATTCCTGGTAAAGGAGAAAGAAGGAAGGACGCCATAACCAAGAACATTATCAAAAGAACACTTCTGCTTTTGTTTTTTGGCTCTGGTCATGGCAGTGTCTACAAAAGCAGTATTTTGAAAGCCACGTGTCATGGTACTTAGAAGTGCCTCAAGCTGAGGCAAGAGAATTGCCAAGAGTTTAAGTCCAGTCAAGGCAATTTGGCAAGGCTCTGTTTCAAAAGACAAAAGAGGTATTTTGAAATCCCTTTTTTTTTTTTTTTTTTTTTTGTTCTTTTTCTTTGTTTTGTTCTGTTTTTTTGTTTTTGTTTTTGTTTTGTTTTGTTTTGGTTTGGTTTTTTTTTTTTGTTTGTTTTTGTTTTTTTAAACAGGGCTTCTCTGTGTAGCTTTGGCTGTCCTGGACTCTCTTTTGTAGACCAGGCTGGCCTCGAACTCAGAGATATGACTGCCTCTGCCTCCCGAGTGCTGAGATCAAAGGCATACGCCACCATGCCCGGCCTGAAATCCCACCTATTGGCAGGTGTGGTGGCACACACCAGTAACCCCACATTCAGGAAGCTAAGGCAGGAGTATCTGAGTTCCAAAACAACCTGGACTATATAGTGAGACTCTGAATGAACGAACGAACAAATGAATGAATGAACAAATGAATGAGTGAGCAAGTGAGTGAGTGAGTAAGAAACCCCACTTGACCCCAGAGCTATTATCTTCAGCCAACTTACTGAAGAAGTATGAATCAGGAACAATACCTAACAGATCTGCCAAGAATATAACCAGAGACATTAGGTCAAAGAAATGAAATAGGATCAATAGCAGGGATGAGAAAGATCTCAAACATTAAATACAAATCAAACAGAAGGTACTCTGTATAACTTCTTTTATTTTCTACTTTTCGGAGGCAGTGTCTCCCTATGGAGCTCAAGCTGTCCCAAATCACTATGCCCTCACCTCAGGGCTCTTGAATGCTAGCATTAAAGGCATATATATGTCAATAGGTCCAGCCTCAGTCATATAGCAGTAAAAACTCTCCTGCCCACAGCAGCCCTCCACCACCCTTCTTTTTCAAGACAAAAAGTCAGTAACAAAGGATGGTCTCTGGGGTTTGGCACAACAAGCAATACAACAGCCATGCTCTTAAAGGAAGCACTGGGTATATTATATGAGCAGTACCCAAAGAAGTTTTGTGGCATATAATCAGCATGTCTCTTTTGAAGCCTCCAAAGGATACGCCAGTGTTGTGAATGGAGGCAGCCCTTCTCACTTTATTCTTCCTTCAGCAAGATTCCCACCAGGAGTACCACCCTAGGAATTATGTGCACCCTTAGTTCCCGTCCATTTCCCCCAAAGCCCCTACTCACCTTGCAGCACACACAGAAAGCCTTCAGAGGATTCAGGCCCAACCAGCCACTGCTACCACAGTCCCGGAAACGGTCCATGAATTGTGTGTACAAATCTCGCTGGATCTGAGAAAGCCGCACCAGGATCACATTCTCTTCTTTGGCAGGGAGGTGAATCTTCAACACAGTGTGGCCTCTCCTACCGAGGCAAAGAAATCAGAAGTGGCATACAAGGAAGCATAGCCTCGAACTATGGCCAGGATAGGTCAGTGCAGGATAAAAACAAGGTCTTACACTCTTGCCACACCACCATTCTGGAAATTTCTTGACAAGCAATGCATCCTTGTGTTAGAGCAGGATGGCTCAGACAAAGTGACCTGTACCGAGTCATGACTAACTGGGTAACTAACGCTAAAGGACCTCTAGGCTCCTGCCTCAATTCAGGCATGCCTCGCTGAGCTTTTCCACACCTGCCATCCTACCAAGGGAAAATGAAGGGCTGCTTTAGGCTAGCCTACACTACATCAACTGGAATGCTGAAACTGGTAAAGCAATATTCTAGAATTATATTTATTCTTTTATCAAAGTCAGCAAAATGCTGGCTCATTCTTACTTTTAAAAAAACAGGTATTTTTAGCAACTTTAGACAATGCTACCTTGAGCTTGTTTGGTGGCCTCAAACACACCTAATCATATTCTTGAATGCTGGGAGACACATGCTGCCATATTCACCAAAGGTAACTGTTGAGTGAAGTGCTCACAGGCCAAACTCCCAGAGACAGAAACAGTGCATCCAGCATCTGCTACTCACTCAGTTTTATTGCTGCTCTACTAGGAAGAGTCCTCCAGTGGCAACATTTTCCTTCATAATAGCTGAGGCATACCCACTACCCACTTAAGGATTCAGAAAACAAGGACTCACCTCTGCACAAAGCCCTCTAGGAGGCTGTGCAAAACATGGCTCCGGTAGCGCATGAGGCGGACATCCTGAGGTGTGCTGTCAATACACTGCCCGTTCAGGATAGGGCGTTCAAACATGTTGCTGAACTCCTGACGAGTACCAAGGAAATCTGGGCGCACAAAGTCCACCATGCACCAGTACTCAATGAGGTTGTTCTGTAGAGGGTACCCAGTCAGCACCACCCGCCGACGAGAACGTATGTTCTTCAGAGCCTGTGAGGTGCTGGCCTGGCAATTTTTGATGCGGTGTCCTTCGTCACAGATCACCACATCAGGACCAGGGCGGCATAAGGCCTTCTCAAACTCTAAGGAGGGAAGAGGATCCGGAGTCAGAGGGTGAGAGGGCCTGCTCTTAGTCAATAATATGAGAAGTAGGGGAGAACCCTGGAAGAGACAGAAGAAATGAAGGAAGCAGGGAAGCAAAGCAAGAGTCAGCCCCATTGGTAAAAGGGAGCCAGCCAGACAAGCTCCTGCATGTTTTGTGGATACTAAGCTGGCCACTGACTCTTATCTTAATATCTTTTTATCCTCACTCTTTCCTTACTTTACTTATTTGCTTAAAAATTTCTTTTTCAAGCTAGAAGTAAAAATTACTTGAAACCCTAGGGTTGAAATCAATTGGAGAACAGAGAGGGGAGTCTTCACAAATTGTGAGCCTACGATTTAAAATGTGTCTGGATAAAATCCATAGGATTAACTCAGACACCACAGTGGGCTCTTAGCATCCAGAATTTTGGGTCCTTCTAAAGGCTGGCTGATAGGAGCTTGTAAAGGACAACCTCTCACTGCTAAATGGCACATTCACCCCAAGTCCCTCTACCACAGAAGCAAAGCCAGAACAGATATGAATGAAGACCACAGAATGAAGACTTATAAAATGAATGGCTTCTAAATATTTAAAAAATTTCAATGAATGAAGGCTCTTTAAAATAGAATAGATATCCACAGGCCAGTTCATCTCCATTTCTCATCAGAGAAGCTTCTCCTTGCAGAGGGCAATTAACACAGAGACCAACAATGAGTCAACATGCAGAGAATAAGAAGCTGTAATGTGCTCATCCATAAATGGAGTAAGCACACATAGAGACACACAGACACACAGGAGGCTCAGTGATCTTTGTGGAAAAGAATAGAAAGATTGTATGAGGCAGAAATGGTAGGTAACTTCAAGGAATCAGTGTTTTCTGGACACAACAGAGCAACTGAAATAGGGACTCACAGTTATCGTGACAGCATGGACAAAACCTGGGCAAGTTCAAGCCAGGCAATATCCCAGCATAGAGGAAGAAAGTTGGGCAGGAATCCTAATACTAGCTGAGGAGTTACTGGCATTTGGTAGCTGCTGGGAGAGGTCTAGCTTTCTTTAATGATATTATGCCTGGAGGATTCAACACATCCGCTCCCAAGAGCAACCTAAACTGAATTTGAGTTGCAGGGATGGGGGTAGGGAGGTATGGGTGGAGAGGGCAGTTCTGGGAGGAGTTGGAGGAGGGGGGTGAATATGACCAAAATACTTCATATGAAATTCTCAAAGACTTTTATATATATATATATTTGATTTTACTAGATGCATTCATTTTATTAAGTGTGTTTGTATGTCTGTCTGTCTGTGTACCAGTGCTTACTAAGTGCCTATGGAGATCAGAAGAGTGTATTAGATCCCCTGAAACTGGAGTTATAAATGGTTGTGAACCATCATGTAGATGCTGGGAACCTGAGTCCTCTAAAAGAACAAGTGTTCTTAACCTCTAAGCCATCTCTATAGCCCCAAATATTTTTTTTAAAGATAGACTAGAATTATAAACAGCAACTGAAATGATTCCTTTTTACAATTTTACAAATATCACTACTCTTCTGTCGTTATACTAGCTTTAGAGAATTTTTTGTTTTGTTTTGTTTTGAGACAGGGTCTCACTCTGAAGCCCTGGCTGACCTGGAACTCACTGTGTATGTACATCATCATGCCCGGCCCTTCTAGGAATAATAGAAACAATTTACGCTTCCTTAACACTTTCTCAACTTTCTCTAGGAACTGGTACTGGCAGTGGTTACTTTCTCAACTGTCCTGTGAATCAAACACCTACAGGAAGACAGGGGAGTGTCCTCTGAGCCCAGGTGTGGCTTACAAAAAACTCAGCATTTTCTGAAAGCCACTGAAGGCTGTCCCACCCAGCTGCTGGTTTATGGCAACAATTCACTTCACACCTAACTGGTACTTTTGGCCACTTCCAACTCTGACATACCAGAGGAGCATCTGCAGGATAAGCCACCCACCTCTCCGAAACTCTTGCTGTCGATCTTCTTCATCCAGATCAATGATGACTGGGTGAGAGCGCTTCTTGGTTTTCTTCGGTCTACTTGTGGCAAAGGACTTCTTCAGAGTGAGCAGTCTGTACATTTCATACCCCATCAGCAGCACCCCACCCTCTGAAACCCAATCAGCTGTCACTTTAGCACGGGATGCCACTGTCCTGCAGGAGTAGAAAGAGCTGGGTGAGATATGAAATGTTCTACACAGTTTTAGTTTTTAAGGCTTTAAGTTTTTAAGAATGGGAAACAGAGAAAAAGCATTGTTGCTTCTGCTGCTAATAAAGAAGAATTCTTTAATCAACGATGCAGTGATTTATATTTGGAATGCTTTATTGTCAAAGATTTCATTTGGCAGCAAGCAAAAGATGGATTAGCTAATCAAGGACTTTCCTAGTATCTCAGAAATACTAATTTACTCTTAACTCAATAATTGAAGATGGCTAAACAATAAGAATCAGTAATTCAATGGAAGAAGGCAATAGAAAATGCTCAGCCCTTGCACATATACCTACAGTTACAAGGCAATATTCTAGAGAGCATTTCAGGTAATTCCCATCGTAAATGCAAGTCAAGGAAAGAAGGGCAACACTCCACACTTCACCTAGCCAAGGATCCAGCGATGAAAACAAAACAAAATTAAAAAGTACAAGGGCAAAACCAAAGAAAACAGAGAACCAAAGACCCTAGGTAGCAACTACTCGGCACTGAGCCCTCTCAGTGTGTTGCACTAATGACTTGTGGGTCCTGAGATCCGACAAAGCAAAGCAGGTGATCAGCCATTGCTGGGTCGCTCAGAGTCTCCTCATTTTGATGGCTATGACCAAGCCACAAAAAGCAGTCTGCCTTTTTAAACTGTCTGTGCCGATGGGATGGAATGAAAGCATGGACAGCTGGCTTGGCCCAAGAAGTCACTTTAGATTTTTGGAAATCAAGTTAACTTCAGAAAATGGAAAGAGTGATTTTATTTAAATACAGAACAAACCCAAAGTTTCAAAGTTTTGGAAGTTGCACTATTAAAGGTCAACTACACACCAGTGCTTCAAAGAAGAGTCTGCAGTTCACTGTATCCTGTTTAAATTTTACTATAAAATACACCAGAAAATGTAAGTAGGCTGCAGATATTTTATGACAGAAAAGCATTCTAGAGCAGAACAGAGAAACTTCACACTTCCCAGGCTATATACATCTGACTTTACTGAACAACTATGTATAGTGGGGGTAGGGGTGGGACAAGCAAAACACAGAAAGAGAAACGTCAAGAAACCAAAAAGAATTTAGGAAGACAGAGAGACATACTTCAAAATCCCAGAGATGTCTACAGTAAGACAGAAAAGACAGGGTAGGCCACCTACTTATGCTCATCATTCAAGATATGAACTTTAAAGAACCGTGGCTGGATTTCTTCAGGCTTGCTGTCGGCTGGGAGGGCTTCAGGAGGTGGGAGCCACATGTTGAACTCTGCCAGCCAATTCTGAAGAGTGTTCACCTACGACAGGCCCAAAAGAGAAAAGAGTTGGCCTATCCCCCCCCCCACTTCTCCCTCTCTCTCTCTCTCTCAATATTTTGTGTATGTACATGTAGAGGTCAGAGGACAACCTGTGGGAACCAGCCCTCTCCTCTCTTGCCTCTATGTAGATCCCAGAATTGAACTCAGGTCATCATCACTTTTACCCACTAAACAAAGCAGCCCCTCACCCCTAACACACACACGAACACACGCATATATGCAAGCTCAGAGCTGAACTTAACAAGCTTTTAGGTACCCAGAGATATTTAGAGTGGTGCGTTAAGAGCTCTTACCGGCACAATGGCAAGGACTGTTTTAGCTGGCGTGTGGCGGAAGAGGACATCAATGAAGGAGATCACTTGCAGAGTTTTCCCCAGACCCATGCTATGGGCCAGGATACAGCCAAAGCCACTACTGGTCTTAAACCTTTCTAAGGACTCTACTAGGTTATCATATAGGAACCGGATCCCACCAATCTGACAAAAAAACAAACCAAATAAATGTCAGAAGCACTAATGGAGACCAGGGCTAAATTTACAGTTTTACTCACTTGGGAATGGTTACCAAATAAACATGTATTATGTCAGATGTCTGGTACGAGTGGACATGGAAGTTTTCCTGTACCCTGACTGCTCTAGAGAAGCTTCTCTGTTACTCCAGTTGGTAATGGTCATCTTGGAGAATACACAAAATAGCACCGACTCTGTATGATAGCCCATATGAGTTAAAGAGTCTTCAGTATCAAAATCTTGAGGTCTTTCACTCAGCTGTTCTTGCTGTGGGAAGTTCTGAAACTGAGTCAATCTCTGACTGTGTGGATGTTCACTCACTTGTCCTAGTTCCAGGAACTGGATCAATACAAATTATTATGCTCTCAATTTTCAGAAATTCCCTAATGTCTGACTTTTATATGTCTTCTGAATCTATGCCTCTCAAGCTTCTCCTTGCTGATCCATCAGGATCAAGATGTGGTAAAGAGCTTAAATGACTTTTTGGGTATTGATTTTATTTTCTCTGTGTGTGCCTGGGTACATGTATGTGTGTCATGTGCACATACAGGATCCATTGGATGTCCAGAAGGATCGGATTCCTTGCAACTGGAGTTACAGAGCTACCATGCCAGTGTGGAGAACCAAACCAGGGTCCTCTGCAAGAGCAGTGCATGTTCCTGACAGCCCCACCACCCCTCCAATACCTCCAGAGCGGGCTAACCTGAGGCATAGCCCTATTCTCTCCCCACTATTTTCATAGCCAAAGGAACCTTCAAGCATCAATTGGATTAAGGCTTTCCAACAGCTACTTTGGGGATATAACAAGTATTTTATTTTACAGGCTATAATACTAATAGCAGGCAATGCTTGCAGCAAGGAAAAAGAAAAGAGAACAGGATTGAGATTGGCTGTACCTGATGAGGTTTCACAGCCCGTGCCAACTGTGGGGCCAGGAAGACATTCTCCTCCTCCGGAGGGTGGTTCAGGTTGACAAGGACCCGCCCAAGAGCATCATGCTGGTTTAAGGTGTCATTCACATGAGTGCCACCCTTCTCCTCCTCCTCGTCCTCCTCACTGACAGACTCACTGCTGTCAACAATGTGCAGAGTGTCTTCCTCTCCAGAACTCAGTTCAATCACCTCTGAGGCAGAGAAAAAAAAAAAAAAATGACACAAAAATCCAAGGAGCACAGCACTGTTGTTCATCAGAACAAAAGGACACAGGCACCTAGTTATCTTGTCACCACTTGAAAGAGAGAGAGAGAGAAAGAAGGAAAGAAAGAGAGAGAAAGAGAAAGAGAAAGAAAGAAAAGAAAAAGAGAGAGAGAGAGAGAGAAGAGAGAGAGAGAAAGGAAGGAAGGAAGGAAGGAAAGAAGGAAGGTTGGTTGTTAAAGCTTCTTTCTTTCAGAGACAAGTTAAGCTAAGGTAAAACAGCTAAGTGTGCTAAAGGTAGGCCCAAAACCAATGAACAGGACTGAATTTTTAAAAGTACAGCCAAGTGAAGTGTGGTAGATCACTTAATCCCACCACTTAGAAAGCTGAGAAACAGGAGGATTATTGTGAGTTCAGGCCAGACAACAGTGTAAGACATAGCTTCAATACCCCCACCATCAAAAAAGAAAGAAGGGGGCCCAGTAAAGATGAACATTGCCAGAAGGAAGTGGACAGGAGGCCCCTCTGGCCTGATCTTACCATCTCGGCTGCTCTTTTCATCCTCACTGCCACTGCTGCTGTCCAAACAAATGACTTCCTGGGCCAAGACCCGTGGAGAGAGCTGGGGACCATCACTTGCTCGTAAGACAATTTCCTCTAGAAAAAGAAAGATAGAAGAGAGCACATTTAGGGCCAGTGAGGTGGTACAGCAGATAAAAGTGCTGCTGCCAAGCCATAGGCCTGGGTGAAATCACCAAATTTTCCAAGTTGTCCTCTGGCCTATACACATGTGCCATGGTTCACAAATGTTCCTCTACACACACACACACACACACACACACACACAAAGAATTTTTTAAAAAAATAAAACTCCCCACATTTAGCTCATATTTCTCCAAGTGATTACCACATTCCTCCTTTGCTGCTCTAATGTGGAAAGTCATTGAGAAGAGAAGCAGAGGGAAGCTAAAAAACAAAATCCCAGCCTCCTTTCCAAGTTCCCTTGGCATACTAAAATCTAAAGTTATAGGGAAAACAACCCACCTCAATAAGATTAATTTGAGTGTATTTAATCTATTTTCACTTTCTAAGTGACTGTGCTTCTGACTGTGGGCTCTCAATAGGCAAAGGGCCTTCAGAATTCCTGAAAGACTGCACTCCAGACCTGGCTGAGCACTCTGCAAGCTGAGACCTTTACTATTGGTCACATGGTCGTTTCCGGGAGAAAGCTGCTTACCAGGTAGGAACTCCAAAGGGACAGTAGGAATGGGTGCTGCATATTCTTTCCTCTGCTGCTCCAGGCGCCTTCTTCTTTCCAACTCTTCCTGCTGTGCTGCTTTGGTAACCGGCTCCAACTGATCCTCCCGGAGTAGCTTTCTAAACATTAAAAAGAGAACCCTTCAGTTAATTTGAGATTTGTGCAATGTAGCTGGGTATAGTGGTGCAAACTTTTAATCCCAGCACTCATGAGGCAGAGACAGGCAGATCTCTATGAGTTTGAGGCCAGCCTGGTCTACATAGTGAGTTCCAGAACAGCCAGAGCTATGTAGTGAGACCCTGCCTCCAAAAAGTAAAACAAAACAAACAAACAAAAAGACCTGGGCAATGTGGTAAGGGAAGTTGGATGCACCAGATGACTTTAAGCTCAAATGGTTCTGTTCTATCACACTTTACTCATTATTTGTCTTTGCCACAGACAGTCCTACCAATTTGAGCCTGCATATAAAAGACCTAGAGTAATAGACTGGGGTGATGTCTCAAAGACTGGGGCGATGTCTCAATTGGTAAAAGCCACTTACTGTGCAACATGAGGACCTGAGTTAAGGTTACCAGCACCCACTCAAAGAGCTGGGCGTGGCCATATGTACACACAGGGTGGGATAGGACAAGACAAAGACAGGACTGCTTGGGTTTGCTAGTCAGTAGTTGCCTGGCTTTTCTCCTGTACTGGTTGAAAAACATGGAGCTCCAAGTTCAGTGAGAGACTGTCTCAAGGGAATAATGTGAAGCGCAAGATACTGAATATCCTCCTCTGACTTCACACACATCCATACACAACCTCACACATACACACAAATAAATGAAAAATAAAAGACTAAAAGTTAAATAAAAGCCAGGCGTGGTGTAGCACACCTTTAATCCCAGCACTCAGGAAGGCAGAGGCAGGTGCATCTCTGTGAATTCAAGGCTAGCCTGGTCTACAAAAGGAGTCCAGGACGGCCAAGGCTTTGCAGAAAAAAACTATCTTAGGGTAGAGAAAAGAGTAAATAAAATAGTATGGTTTACAAAGTTGAAACAGTATTAAAATAAAGTTGTCCCAGGGATGGTAGCACATGCCTTTATTCCCAGCATCAGGAGGCAGAAGCAGGCAGGTCTCTTTGAGGTGCCAATCTAGCCCACACCAGGGTTAGAGAAGACTCTGTGTGTTGTGGGGGAGGGGGTGTTACTGTTAGGAGAGGAGAAGACAGCTCTGTAGTTAGGAGAGCTTGCTCTGCAAGCCTAAGGACTTAATTTCAAATTCTCAGCCCCCATATAAAAAGCCAGGTATGGCTGAACATGCTTAGAACTCTACTATTGGAGGCAGTGACAGGCTGATTCTAAGAGCTTCTGGCCATAATGAGCTTCCAACTCAGTGAAAAACCCTGTCTCACAGCAACAGGTAGAAAGCAAAATAGAGGAAAACACTTTGATGTCCTGCTGTGGCCTCCACATATTCAAGTGTGTGCACTATGCCATAAATAAACAACACATGGATATGTAAACAAATTTAAAGTTGTTAGGCAGACAAATAGGATAACAGGGGTTCTGTATCACTTTCTAAACTTAGAGTAATATTTTTCAAGTTTCCATTATGCATTTTGAAAACTGTGAGGCAATGCCAGGCATAGTGGCTCACACTTGTAATTCCAGCACTTGACAGGCTACAGCAGGAACGTTACCACAAGTTCAAAGTCAGGGTTACACAGTAAGTTCCAGGATAGTCTGAGCTACTGGGTTAGACCCTGTCTCAAACAAGCAAACAAATGAACAACAACAACAAAGTAAACAAGAGGGGGAAATGATGTTATTTATCTCCTTTAGTAATAAATAATCTAATAAATAACTAAATCTAAATAAATAATATAATCTCCTTAAATAATAACAAGTTGTTATTTGGTGGAAGGAAGGGTTGTTGAGGATTTGGATAGTTAAGAAAGCTCATGTTTGGTTATCTTTTAGGTCAGTCCCCTACCATCTGAAATTTAATTCTAAGAAAACTTAAGTTTTGTTGGGAGTTTTTCTGTTGTTGCTGTTTATTAATATGTTTTACACTTCATGTTTTGACACATAGGAAACAAAGAAAGAAAAGTCTAAGTAAGAGGATTCTACTATCATTGAGCTGCCACCCATGGCCCCTCCAAATTTCCCTACATTCTGTGCAGCTCAACGCAGTGGGTCTGAATGGCACCTTCACTACTGGGTTTTTGTGGTTGTTGCTGTTGTTTTGAAACTGGGTTTCCTTATGTAACCTCTGCTAGTCTGGAACTCACGATTCTCTAGCCTCAGCCCCTTGAGTGCTGGTATTATAGGCATGTGTCACATGTGCTATCTTCACTATTAATGACAGTTCGTAATTAAACACTTTTCTCTATTGGAAAGAGGACATTCTTTCTGCTATTGCTACTAGTCAAATCCCTCCAATTGTCCTTACCCAGAACACAGCTCACCGTATGTTTCTTCTCATATGAGAGGGCTTCTGAGCTCTCTTCTTTTTGGGGTCTTCGGATGCTAGGATCTTGCCTTGGTGCCTAAGCTGCTCTGAAGGCTCAGACTGAGATGAGGTAGTTGAAGTGCACCGCGGCGGCCGCTGCCCATCTTCCCCCAGCTGGGCATGCTCAGTGCCACACATGCCTTCCAGGGATGGATCTGGAACAAAGGGAAGAGGGGAAGCAGCTTACTAGGGGTGGGGAAGCAAGTGGATTTTGATGCCTGACATCCCAAGGTTCAAATTTCAACTCAGCAACTTATTAGGCAATAACTCAAGGTACTATCTCTCAGAATGTCAGTAGATGTATCTATAAAATGAAGCTAGTGATGCTCACACTTCAGATCTCTATGAGGACTAGACAGTGTGTACACCAAGACCTAATCCTGACCAGAGAAGGGCACATAACAAATGACAGCAATCGTCCAGCAATCTGATAAGAGTTAGGAGACTTCCTGGCCTCAGAATGCACAGAGTAGTGGCTGTAGTCATGCACGCCAACAGTCCCAGCTTGTGGGAGTCTGAGACAGCTCACACTTGCTGCTCCTGTCAATGCTTGGAGTAGCAACTTGTTCAACTTGTCGGCCACTCAAGGAGGATTTACAAATGGCAAGCTCTGCCCTAGAATTATCAAGAGATAGTTTTAAGCCTCTTTCCCTTCAAAGAATATTATATTGTATTAAGGGATAGGTCATGTATACTGAGAAACAGCACAGCAACATGTACCGAATATTAAAGGAGGGGCAAGTCACTTTGGTGCTAAGAACTAAACCCAGTTCCTCTGTAAGAAGTGTTCTCCGACTGTCTCAGACATGAACTCCATGGCTGGCTCTTTGACAACCACACCCCCAAGCCCCCAGGAAGGAACAGCCTTGCTAGGCCACAGAAGAGGACATTGTAGACAGTCCTGATGAAACCTAATAAGCTAGGATCAGATGGAAGCGGAAGAGGACCTCCCCCATCAGTGGATTTAGAGAGGGGCAGGAAGAAAATAAGGGAAGGAGGGTGGGAATGGGAGGGAATGAGGGAAGTGGCTACACCTGGGATACAAAGTAAATAAACTGTAATTAATATAAAAAAAAATTTAAAAAAGAAATGTTTTCTCCAGCACCAAAATAAGTTATTTTCTGTAAAGAACTCTTATGTGGGGGTGTTTCTCAGACTGATTTTTGACCTCCTGATAAAGTAATGAAACAGAATGGGAAACCTTTTACACAGGAGAACTGTGTCAATCTGCCCTGTCATTCTATGCAGAAAAGTTTAGGAGGCTAGATTTATCAAAAAAGATCATCTGGGTCCCTTCATGCTTAGAAGGAACTGTGTCCTCCTACCCGTGACACTGTATTACAGAGTAAAGCCTATGCCAGTTTACTGTCTTGAATCTTAACAACAGAATTATCTTGAAGGATGAGCATGTCAGAGTAGAACACCAAGTCTTTTAGAAACTGTCCTCACCAGCTTCTAAGTCAAACAGCACAGGAAAAAAGCCAGGCTACTGTTTGCCATTAAAACACTACACCTGGTGTTTTAATCCTAGCCCTCAGGAGACAGAGGCAGGCCACCCTGATCTACCTACTGAGTCCAGGACAGCCAGAGCTACATAGTGAGACCCTATCTCAAAAAAAGAAAGAAAGAGAACAACTTTCCTTTTAGCCCTCTTTCTCAAAGGCAGGTAGATGCACAGCATTTTCTGAACTGTCCAACTCATAATCCTAAAAAGTCTTATCTCCTAAAACAGAGAGCCATCAATCCTGTCTCTCTCCCCTTCTACCCTGCCCCCAAATAAACACCTGCTTAGGTATCAGATCAGGAGGGGCTATCGATTGCTAAGTGAGCACCTACAATGGTGGCTTATTGGGGATAGAAGAGATGGAAATCTCAGCGTGGCTTACTACATTTGGCAGCTGAGCTGGGACACTTCAACTCAATGTTTTTGCTGGTTCTCTTGACTGGTTATACAAAAGCCTTGTTGTTTTCTCCATGAGCTATACCCCAAACCTGGATGATGACCTTTGATGCTCTCCAAATCTTACTGTTTTGTTTCTATTTCACAAGCAACTTTATTGAGTAACTACTTGGAGGAACAGTTGGAAGCAAAGTTAAAGAGTAGGCAGACAGGACAGTTCTGAACACAGGGTAGGTCTGCAAGGCAAGCCAAGGGGGCTGAAACTGATCTGCTGGACAATGGGAACTTGTTGCCAACTGTTGTTATTTTTGTTGTTGTTGTTCCATGCTTCCTCACAGAATAAGCTGTTCTTGAGAGGAGAAAGCACAAACTTTGAGTCTTTCAGAATTACACAAATATCCATTCCAAGTTATGAGGCCTATTTATTGCCTACTAGAGGCAGGGGATTGAGGATAGCAACATAAATTTTTAAATGATCAGCTGTGGTAGGCCTGTAATCAAACAAGAAAGTAAAGAGTCCTATGTTCTGTTACATAATGTAATTAGTATTTGCATAGCTTAAAAATCAATGGTTACTATCATCCTGGCTGAGATCACAGGTTCAGACCTGAGCACAAATACCCCTGAACTTTCTCCTTCACCTAAATGCCATTGAACTTTCTCTTTCAACAAGTGAGCTATGAGCAGCAACCACAAGTTATGTAAACAAAGGACACTTGCATAAGCTTCTTGGGAATGAGTTCTAAATACCACCACCACCAATTTAATTGACAACCTATGGCTTTTGGGGCCACATTTCATTCTGGAAGTGCACAAATACTTCCAAGGGCCCACCCCTGAGTTGTCACATCTCTTCTTTGTCTGCACTAGAGTGATCACTGGCCTCTAAGTCTCAGCATGTTTCTGCTAATGTCCTGTAATAAGATGCACATATCAGGGTCAGGAGAGGTAGCACACACCTGTAATTCCAACACTTGGAAGGCTGAGGCAAGATGACAAGAGTGAAGACATCCTGAGCTACACAAACGCTTTCTCGAGAAACAAACAAAATTATGGATTTACCACAATCTATATCTATGTGCACCAACAGTCTACAAAATTACAAAAGACAAAAACCTATGTTAAACAAGACCACATCGGTGTGATCTGTGAAATCTAGAACATATAAAACTATAGAGTCTTTCTTTTAGAAATAAACTGCAAGAAAAAAAAATATTTAAAGGGAGGTAAAAATCAATAAATCAAAGAGGATGTAAAAGGTGCATCAACCATATTGTTTCTTGTAGAAATATGAATTAACAGTAAAAATAAAGATAACTGAGGATTATCTCAGTATTGCATGATATAAGGAATTACATTAAAAATGACTTATTTTACTTGTGACCGTGTGTGTGTGTGTGTGTGTGTGTGTGTATCTATTGAGGTTCTGTGACAAGCGTGCAGTGCCTGCAGAAGCTGAGTGTCAGGCCCTCTAGAGCAGGAATTGAAGGCAGTTGTCAGCCTCCTGCCGTGGGCACAGGAACAAAACACAGGTTCTCTGCAAAAGAACTAAGTGTTCCCAACTACTGTACCAGGAGCTACAGTTTACAAGTTTGGTTTTGTTTTGTTTTTTTGTAGATTTTAACACTAAGCATAGCTGGGCATGGTGGTGCACGCCTATGATTCCAACACTTAGGGAGGCAGACACAGCTGGATCTCTGTGAGTTCAAAGCCAGCCTGATCTACAAATTGAGTCCAGGACAGCCAAGGCTAAAAGAGAAACCCTTCTTTTTAAACAAAACAAAAAACAAACAAACAAAAATCTGGGCATAGTGGCTCCCACCTGTGATCCCCACATGGAATGCAGAAGCACAAGACTTGCCCTGAAGCCAGTCTGACCCACCTGCCAAATTCCAGGGCAGCCAGATAGCTGTCGTCAAGGGGAAAGGGTTACAGTGTTATGGATGAAAGACCTGAGAACAGACTGGCTGGAAGCAGGACTTATCTTATTGTCGTATTTACTATCTTTCAGAGTTCCATAATTTAAATAACAATTTATTTTTAATTTTATCTATCCACTTTATTTAACTTTTGCAGTGGTTGGGCCTACAATCTCAGCCATGCTAGGCAAGTGCTCTATTGCTGAGCCATATGTAGGTGCAGCTTTTAAAGTTTTAAGAGAAAATAAAATTAAACGAACACTAAACTCTAAACCATTTATATATCAATTTCCCCACATTTGCTTTTTTTCTTTCTTTGTTTTATTTTGCTTTTATTTTTTTGAGACAAGGGTTTTTCTATGTAATAGCCCTGGCTGTCCCAGAACTCTCTTTGTAGATCAGACTGGCCTCAAACTCAAAACATCCGCCTGCCTCTGCCTTGTAGTGCTGGGATCAAAGGCATATATCACCACGCCTAGCATAAATTTGTTTATTTTCTGAGTGCTCTGCTGCATGTACACCTACATGCCAGAAGAGGGCATCAGATTCTTTTATAGGTGGTTGTGAGCTATCTATGTAGATGTAGGTTGTAGGTGCTGGGATTTGAACGCTGGACCTCTGGAAGAGCAGCTACTGCTCTTAACTGCTGAGCCATCTCTCCAGCCTTCCCCACATTTGTTGATACATATTTATATATTTCATTTGGTAAATGGTAAGTATATACTTGTGTTCTGTTGGCTGCCTGCTGCACATAAATATTTCTTTTTAAAATTTTGTGTGCCTGTGAGAGAGAGAGAGAGAGTGTGTGTGTGTGTGTGTGTGTACACAAACATGCATGGATGTGTGGAGGTCAGAGGACAACTTGTGGGAATTGGTTCTGGGGACCAAACTTGGTTGTCAACCTTGACAGTAAGCACACTCACCCACTGAGCCATCTTCCTGTCCCTATACATGCATACTTCATTGACAAAGCGCACACAGCTGCCACTTGCATGCACACTCTAAGCAAACCACAGAATGCCATTCTCCTGCTGCTAGGCACATTCTTATTTTTCACTTGAATCTAGAGTGGTCTAAATGTCCTTCTATTTGTTTTTATTCTACTCTATTCCCATTGGAGTAATAAACAGTGTGTTAATGTTCAGGTATCTGAAAATAGGGAATCAGATAGTAAACATTTTACATTCTACAGGCAATAACATCTCCATCACAGATACTTGACTTACCATTGCATCTCACAAAAAGCCACATATAAACAAATGAGGGAAAATGTTCCAATAAAACTTTACTTATAAAATTAAGCAAAAACATTCTTTAAAGAAAAAAAGCTGGAAGATTCATACTTTTCTGATTTCAAAACTTAGTACAAAGCTGTAATAATCAAACCATGAGAACTACTTCTTTCATTAATACAAGAATGGAAGCAAAGGAAAGTGAACTTTAAATGATACAAAAAGACAGCTGGGCAGTGGTGGTGCACGCCTTTAATCCCAGCACTGGAGAGACAGAAGCAGGCAGATCTCTGAGTTTGAAGCCAGCCTGGTCTACATAGCAAGTACCAGGACAGCCAGGGCTACACAGACAAACCCTGTGGGGGGGAGGGGGGGGAGTCAAAAAAGTCTTTCATAACTATAATCCTAGCCCTTGGAAGACAGAGGCAGAAGGATTACCAGATTAAGGCTGTAATTAAGGGAAAGTAAGTTTTGGGTTTTTTGTTTGTTTGTTTGTTTAGTTATTTTTACAGAATTTTAATTTATTGTGTGTGGGTACTTTGCTTGCCTATATGTCTGTGAATAGTATGCATGCCTGAAGATGCCAGAAGAGGACATCAGATCCTCTGGAACTGAAGTTACAGACAGCTGTGAGCCATATGAGTGAAGGGACTTGAACCTGGTTCCTCTGGAAGAGCAGTTCTTAACCATAGAGTCATTTCTCTAGAATGTAGTCATTTTTAAGTGTGGAGCTCCTGACAGTTCTACCCATGCTCCAGCAGCATTGGGACAAAATAACCTGGATTTAGAAAAGCTGGACGGTGGTGGCACATGCTTTTAATCCCAGCATTTGGGAGGCAGAGGCAAATGAATTTCTCTCTGTCCAGCCTTATCTACAGATCGAGTTCCAGGATGGCCAAAGCTACACAGAGAAACCTTGTCTGGAAAAACAAACAAGCAACAAATGGAGCTAGAAGGTTTTTTAAAAGGACACAGTTAGGACAGCACAGGGGATCCGGGGTGGGTCTAGGGAGTAGTAGAGGGCGTGTGAAATGAGCAAAATGTATTGTATCCATATATGAAATGTTCAAAGAACCAATAAAAATAAAATTTCCAAACACTTACAAGAAACTTTCCTATTCTCTTTAACTCTAAATTCCATCAAACCTACTCCTAGCCTTACCAGGTAGCCTCACCTTTGATAAATTTTATAACAAGTTTAAAGATAAATGATTCATTACGCTTTAAAAAAAAAAATCTCTTGTGTGTAATGCAGGATAATCTTCGAACCCTGATTCTTCTGTACTTCCTGAATGTTGGCATGCCAGGTGTGCACCACCACACTTGGCTCATTTAACCAGTTTTTTATGGTACTTATTTTTAGGTCAGCAACTAAAAAACAGCAATTTTCTAAATTAAATTTTGTAACACAGTAGTATCCAAAGACATATAAATTCTTATTGATCTATAACATACAATGACTAAAATCTGATCTGGGGTATTGCAAATACATTTAAATAAGAAAGTAAAGGGTCTGGAGAGAAGGTTGAGAGGTTAAAAAGCACTGGCTGCTCTTCCAAAGTATCCAGGCTCAATTCCCAACACCCACATGGCAGCTCACAAATGTAACTCCAGTTTCAGGGGATCTGACAACCACACACACAAGCAGACAGAATACCAATGTACATAAAATAAATATTTTTTAAAGAATGTAAAGTTTATGTAGTGTGCAATTTATTACAATAAAAACCAAATGATGGAGAGCTACACACGATGACATGGCTTACTGCCACCAAACCTGAGGAACTGAGTTCAGTCCCCAGGACTCACACAATGGAAGGACAGAAGCAACTCCTACAGATTGTCCTTAGACCTTACACAGCTGGCACACACTTCACACACCACCTACAGCCCAGTGAAGCAATCTGAGACCATAAGCCCCATGAAGCTCAATGTCGAGCTAGACTGCCCAACACTAGAAAATACTTTCCTACTGCAGCACAAAAAGCTGGGAGTCCAAGTGAGGGAGCACGAGTCTGTGACTGTCACACCAGGCTGGACTTAGCACACAAAGGTGAGGAAAGAAAACAAAGAGACTAACATTTCCACAGGGATGGAGGAGGCAGTGGGAATTGGGAGCTCCAGATCTGCCAGATCTCATTAATACATCATTAACACACCTAGCACCAGCTGAGACTGTCCAGTAGGAATAACTACCCTGGAGTAAGTCCTAGACTAGTCCCTCTTTAACAAAACTTAAAAAGATTTTTTTTTTAAGTGTAAACCCAAAGTTGCTCAAGCTAAGGTGATCAATCAGTAACTGAACTACTTGTTCAGACAGAACGAACAATCTTCCAAGAAAAACAAATGTAGAATTTCAGGACACCATTTGTACAAAGACTTTTTGTTGTTATTTGAGACTGAGCCCCTCTCTAGAGATCAGCCTGGCCTGGCCTTAAACTCAAGGTATCCTCCTGCCTTAGCTTCCCAAGTTCTGGGATTATAGAGTAAGCGTATACTATACTCAGCTAAATCTTTAATCAAAATTCACTAGATATGCAAATAAACAGAAATAAGATCTATAGTCAAGAAAAGTTTAGGCTGCCTATAGTCCCAGCTATAGGCAGCTGAGATGGGATAATCATGGCAGCCTAAAATTCAAGGCTACCTCTGACCAATGAAATACCATCACAGAAAGTAGAGAAGGAGCATAGTGGCAAATGACTGTAATCCAACACTGTGGAGATAAAGACAGAATAGTTCAAGGCCAGCCTCAGCTACAAAGTGAGCTGAGACCAATCTGAGCTACATGAGATCCTATAAAAGCTATAAAAAGCTATTGAAGAAAAGAAACTTTAATAGTCTAGAATGTTAGTCAGCCAAGCTAGGACCTTCCTGAAGCCTTCAGGAACTGAGAAAAATATTAAGTGTTTCTAAACCACTTGGTTTGGGGAGTAATTTAAGTTTAAAGCCAGCCTGAGCTAAATGAGTGTGTAGATTTACTTACTTACTTATTTTTGTTTTTTCAAGACAGGGTTTCTCTGTGTAGTGTTGACTGTTCTGGACTCACTGGTTCAGGCTGGCCTAGAACTCAGAAAGATCTACTTGCCTCTGCCTCTCTGAGTGTTGGGATCACAGGCATGTGCTGCCACACCCAGCTAAAACTCATTTTTAAAAAGAATAAAAGAAACCAGGTGGTGGTGGTTCACACTTTTAATGCCAACACATGGGAAGAAGAGGCAAGTGGATCTCTGTGGTTCAGCCTGGTTTACAGTGAGTTCCAGGACAGCCAGGGCTACACAGAGAAACCCTATCTTGAAAACTAACAACAAAAAATTAGGACAAGTACAGAAGGCACATACACCTGTATTCCCAGTACCAGGTGAAGGCAGGGGAATCAGAAGTTCAAGGTCACTCTTGGTTACAAAGAGTTTGAGACCACCTTGGGCTATATAGCACCCTATCTCAAAATAAATAAATAAATTAAAAAAATTTTAAACGCTGAATGAAACAATTTTAAGAGCAAAAACCAAATATAAGAACCAATTCAACAAGCATTGCCTTCTCCAAGCTCCCCCCACCAATCACCGTAGGCTAAAATGGACCCTTCCTCCTACTACTGGGGTTCAGGCCTATCTTAAATCTTATAAAGATATGGAGAGATTCTGTACATTTATTTATTTCGGGGGGGGAGGGATTATGGGGATTATTGCATTTGGAAGTCAGAGGAAAATTTGTGGGAGCCAGTTTTCTCCTTCCACCACTGAGTTCCAGAAATCAAGTTCAGGTTGTTAGGCTTGGCAGTGAGGCCTTTACCTGGTCTCTTAGACCAAAAATTATTTGAGGTAGTCTCAAGTTGGGGTTTGCCTAGATCAAAGTGGCCTGTGACCACATCTGTGGGGCCTTTTCTTGACTGATGACTGATGTGGGTGGCACCATCTCTGCAAGAGAGCCAGGAGCAATACAGAGTTCTTCCACAGTATGTGCTTTAGTTCCTGACTCTAGATTCCTGCCCTGACTTCCCTTTCAAGTCAGTTCCAGTCATGTTTTATCACAGCAACAAAAAGCAAACAACATCACCCAGTCAGCCATGTCAGCAGCCATGAAGTTATTTTAGTAATGTAACTGAACACTTGCCATCCATCTTCTCTTCTTGAATGGTTTCTTCGAAAGAGATTTTCCCACTTCATTCTCGACTACACATCTAATGCCCAAATCAAATGCTTACCACAGAACAGAACCTGACCAGTTTGTGAGCAAGCCAGTATATCTGCAAATAGGCCTAAGTAAATTAGGTCTTGTATAATTTTTTTTCAGTCATAAAAACCAAAATATGGTTCACCTTCGACACAGGTTACAGAAAGACCAAAACTCTGCCATAGTTACTCTCTGGAAAGAAAAAGAAATCTTCATGACATTAATACTACATAGTGTTGGCAGATTAAACATACTCTAAAAACAAGATCTGACATGGGGTTGGAAAGATGTATTTAAGAGTACCTTCTGCTGGCACCCTCTAAGTTGCTTGAAACTACCTCGACTCTTCTGGCCTCCAGAATAGGCCAGAATACCTGCACATGTGGCATATACCCACACAGACACATATACACAAATGAAAATAAAAAAATAACTTTAACTTAGGAGGGGTGAGGGAGGGTAAGAGATAGAGGAAGCATGATAGCTTAAGTAACACTAAGGATGTTTAAAAAACACCAGGAATCATATTTTATGTTTACTTAAAATTACATATGTATTTATATAGATATGTAGTTTAAATAAGTTATACTACATGGACTGTAACTCACTCCAAGAGCCATGGACTATCTAACAAAAATCCCAGTACTATACATGAAAAAAACTCTCAAGTTGTTCTCAGGCTGTCATTGCCCTTGAATGGCTCCCAGAATTTGAAGGTAAGGCTCTAACGCTGAAGAGACCACATACTTTAGAGGAATCAAGCTGGAACTGAGCTGGAAACCTCCTTCTAAAGAAGCAGCTCTCATAGTACTGGAAGGCGCTACGCAAGCTGCCAAGGCAAAGGGTTAATCCATAGTCTTGCCCAGTTACAATGCCTACAAACCACAACAATGACTGGACTAGCATGGTATCCACAATGACGCAATAGTGGCACTTTTATTTGGGGGGTAACCAACAGCTGTCTAATTGGACTTAAGGCCTATTCAACAGGAGGAAATTCATGCCTGATACTGTAAACACTGACAACTACTCATGGCTAGAAGAGTCATGAATAAGTCATAGACACTAAGGAGAACTTACTGCTGCCATTTCCTAAAACAATGTAACTTCTATTCTCCAAGGCTCTATCCTTAGACCCACAGATGAGAGTAGTTCTCATAGCCAGGTGTGGTGACACACACCTTTAGTCCCAGCACTTGGGAAGCAGAGGCAGATGTATCTCTGGGTTTGAGGCCACCCTGGTCTACAGAGCAACTTCCAAGACAACTGGGGCTACACTTGGTCTTGAAAAACAAAGAAAGGCTCTCATCTATCATCAAAGAAGCATTTATTTGCAACATATGAAGACTAGAGATCCACAACTGGTCAAAATATGCAGAATATGAGGTACTCAATCCCAACTGATACATCTGCAATGAAACCTCTAGCCCTAAAGCTCAGTGGAAATGAGGCAGAGATTGTAAGAGCCCATGGCGTTTGCTGATAGATCATGTCCCCTAGACATGACGGGGAAAATGCACCCATCAACTCTCAACAATGGGGTGCCAGAACAAGACCTCCATAAAGACAATACTAACTGGCATGCCAATACAGACAGGGGGTATTTCACATGGTTCTAACCCTAGATAAGAAGAGCTACAAATAGTCAGAGATACTGAGAACGGAAGAACCAGATGCCTCCAGGGCCAAACTCCCACACAGGATGTCCAATCCTTAAGTGATCAACCTTGGACACATGCATATACATTAAATAAACTAAGTAGGTTACGTATATGTGTGTGCATATATGTATGTATATATGTATATGTTTATATATGTGCAGACTGCTATATATACATATACATACATATATGTATATACATGTAACAATAATAATTAAAGAAGAGAACATGAATTCAGCAGAGAGCACTGGAGAAGTTAGAGACGGGGAAGGGAGAAGGTAAAGTGATTCAGGTGCAGTGCCCAGTTATGAAATTTTGATACAAACAAAAACCATCAAAAATTTAAAGAAGTAAAAAAGTAAATTTACTGTATGATATCTTACCAATCTGTTGTGATGTTGAACTCCATGTTTTCCAAAAGTTAGAGCAATGTTCATAATCATAATACATATATTCAGCTCACTGCAGACATTTGTTGCCACTCTTTGTACAATATCCCGTTATTTGAAAAAACAGTAAAAGATTTGATGTTGCAATTAAATACACATACACAGTGATTCTTTCGCATCTACAGTCAAGTCTTATTAAAAACAACTTTATGTCACAACATGAATAACTAAAAATTTATTAATGAACTGAATATATAATAACAAATAAATAGAAATAAGTCTTGAAGCAGCAACAGCCAGCCATGGTGGTGCATGTCCTTAATTCCTATACTCAATAAGCACAGGCTGTAAGTTCAAGGCCAGCCAGGACTCTTAGACAGTTCCAGACCTGCCAAAACTACATAGCTAAAATGCTGTCTAGAGAAAGAGAGAGATCAGGGGGCAACAGCCCAATTCCCCTCTGAATAAAAGAAATAACCAGCCTCTCGATGCAGCACTCAGAGAAGAACAACTACAAATTCCTTGTAAATGATCCCAAGACTTCACAGTGTTCCTGAACTTCAGTACCACTCACACTGTAGGTCTGATAATACATTGATTTGGACTGGCCTGTGTACTATAGGACAGTCAGCAGCCTCCCTACTTCTACCCACTAGATAACATTACTCTTCTAGCTGTAACAACCAGCAATGTCCCCAAGACACTGCTAAATATTCCCTCAGGGGCAATATCACTCCCTGGGAGCTTTAGCAGAACCTAGGCTAAAAATAGTAAAGAAACAATCATTTGTAAACAAAACAGATCATTTAAGCCCAGGGCTGCAGAGATTTGACACCATGAAGATTTTTGGTGGCCAAATCTCAGCATTTTGGAAACTAAAGGAGAATTGGCCAGAGTCTGAGACAACCATGGGATGGATATTTAGTAGGCCATCTTGGTATAATACCCTGTCTACAACAACAACAAAGGCTGCCAATGAGAAAAATCAGTGGGGAAAGGCAATCGCCCCTGTGTCTGAGTCTTACCTGAGTCTACGTAAAAGCAGAAGAAAAAGAACTCCAAAGCTGTCTTCTGACCTTTACACAATGCCACATTGCACATACATATATGCATATTACACACACACACACACACACCAAACAATATACACCTACTTTTTTCTTAATAAAAAGAATAAATTTGGTTGCCATTCCAAGAGTGGGCTCATCAACATTCCATCATGGATGAAGATCATAAGGTCCCAACCCTCCCTGAAGACCTATAGACAGTTAACTGTTGCTGAGGTTTGGGGAGGTGTGTTTCTCAGGTATAGCCATTAACTAGTAAGTCACCTTTGCTAAGTAAAAAATCCCCATCCAGCCAGGTATGGTGGCATATACCTTTAATCCCAGCACTTGGGAGGCAAAGGCAGAGGCAGGTGGCTGGATCTCTGAGTTGGAGGCCTGCCTGGTCTATAGGCTGAATTCCAGGACAGTCAGGGCTACACAGAGAAACCCTGCCTCAAAAAACAAAACAAAACAACAAACCCCCACCCATGCTTATGTAATCAACCCTAATGAAATGTAGTGGGACACAGATCAAATGAAGCATGAAGAGGGGGATTTGTAGAGAAGAAAGGATTTGCTGGGGTAGGGTGGGAAAATTTAAGAGAATAATGTGGGGAATATGATCAAAGTATATAAATTTTGTGAAAGAATAAATTTGATATAAAAGAGAGAGAGAAAGACCTGGAGAGAGGTGGCTAAGTGGCTAAGAGCACTTGTTCTCTAAGACCTGGGTTCAGTTCCCAGCACCCACATGTTGGCTCACAACTGTGCATAACTCTGGTTCAAGAAGATGGGATGCTCTCTTCTGACCTCTGCAAGTCCCAGGCATGCATGTGGCACACATACATACACCAGGTACACTCATACAACTAACAAATCTTTAAAACAAAAAAAAAAAAAAGTTTAAAGAAAGAGGATGATAGCAAGGCAGGGGAGGGGAGGAGACCACAGCATGGTGGTGAACATACATCTTTAAACACCTTAAAATCAGGAGTTCAATGCCAACATCAGGTACATAGTAAGTTGGGGGCCTACCTGAGCTATGAGACCCTGTCTCAAATATCTTGCCCATTCATGCCCTCCACAAAAGAGAGGAATACAAAAGAGCAACTAATTTTGTCTCTCCTTAGCCAAAAAGTCCAATACAAGATTACACATTCAGCTTGATGTCCTCCTTGCCATCTATAAGCCCACACCTAACCCTCATCACACATGAAGAAAATGGAACTGCACAGCCCAGAGTACAGTGTAGAGCTAAGTCATACACTCATTCACAAGAGAATGACCCAATGCTAGCTTGCTGACATAGGAACAATAGGATGGTTACTTTGTCCTCAAGCACTACCTTAGCAATTTTACCTCTAAGGGTCCTTTGTCTCTTTGGCAAAGGGTTGTAGACTGGAATGGGCTAGGGATCTGAATAGGAAGACAAAGGTGATAAAATATTTTTATTTCCACAATATGAACACTCTAACCATGGTGGGAAAAAATGAAGATGTAGGGGTTAAAGTAAGAACGACCCCCACAGACTCATATATTTGAATGCTCGGTCAGCAGGGAGTGAAACTGTTTGAAAGGATTAGAAGGATTAGAAAGTGTGGCCTTGTTGGAGGTATAACCTTGTTGGAGCAGCTGTGTCACTGGGGGTGGGCTTTGAGGTTTCAAAAACCCATGCTGGTTCCAATGTTTTTCTTTCTCTGTGTGCCAGCTGGTGGATGAGGATTTAAAGCTTTCATCTATTTCCCTAGAGCCATGCATGCTGCCATGCCCCGCACCATGCTGATAATGGACTAACCTCTAAAACTGTAAGCAAGCTCCCAAGTAAATGCTTCCTTTTATAACAATTGCCTTGGCCATGGTGTCTCTCCACAGAACTAAAACAGTCACTAAGATAGAAGACTCACATATACTATTCCTAGAAACATCAGAATCACTAAAGAATCTATATTCTTCTACTTACCATTAAATACTACACTTAATAAAAGTCTCTCAGGCTAGAGAGATAGCTCAGCAGTTAAGAACATTATCTGCTCTTCAAGAGGTCCTCAGTTCAATTCCCAGCAACCACATGGTGGCTCACAACCATCTATACCCTCTATTGCCCTCTTCTGGCGTGCAAGTGTACATGCAGATAGAATACTAATATGCATAAAATAAATAAATAAAATCTTTTTTTTTAAGGCTTTTAAAAAAAATAAAACAGTCTCTCACCTTGCAGTTGCTTGCTGTTAAAGAACCAGAGAAAGGTGAGGGCTAGGTCTGGTACAAGGGCCATGTCACTCCTCAACCCACCAGGGCTGCCTGCTTTTGGAAACTCCAATTGGCAGTCTCTCTTCAGGGGACTCCCAAAAAAAAAAAAACAACAATTTCCTGACATCTCATGTGAACAAAGGTACCAGGAATGAGAGGGACAAATGTGACCTTTGCATCCCAAAGAAGAGGCAGGGGCTCAGACAGTACAAATCTTTGCATAACACAACTCCACTATGACCCTATGTAAGGATGACCATACACATCAGAAAAACTGCTGCCCTTTCAAGAGAGAAGGAACAAAAAGAGTTCACTTGCTTCATTTACTTAAGAGAAGGCAGATACATATACGAAGTGTTAATCTTCCAAATCTGTTCTGTGTGCCTGTTAACCCAGCACAGCAGAAGATAGTAAAACTGTCTATTCTAGTAGCCTGATGAGAAGGAAAAAAAGCTGACAGAAGTCAAGGTTACTTTCTCCTCCTACTGATGAAGACATTGGAGCACTGAGCTACAAACAACACAACAGCTCTCACAAAGTTCCCAGAGGACTTTGTAGTCCAGAAAGGCAATGGACAAAGACTGGGGTTCCATGTGCATCTGACTTGGCAGCAGACACTATGCTAGGAAAGCAAAAGAGGCCAGTGAAAGGAAAATGGCTCTGTAAAAATCCCCCAAATTACTGTATACAGGACAAGGTGCAAGTTCTTCTATGAAAAGTATTCGGGTGTAATTTTTTAAAAGTTTAAATATTCTTTCACACCCTTAATCATGGTAAGAATTTCTGATTTGGGAACAGAGAATAAATTGGATTGAAAAGGAGATGTTATGAAAGACAAACTAAATTTAATAAGCCTACAAAGAGCAACATTTGAAGCTACACCTTGACAAAATGATAATCTCATTTTTATCATGAGCTTTTTTAACTATTTCATTAATTAAAGGCCTAAATGTTGCCAGACATGATGCCACAAGTCTTTAATTCCAGCACTTGGGAGGCAAGGTAGGAAGATCCTGAGTTCAAGGCCAGCCTGGTCTATACAGCAAGTTTCAAGAAAGCCAGGGTTACACAGAAAAACCTTGTCTTAAAACAAAAACAAAAACAAAACAAAACAAAAAAAGCCTAAATGTTCACTCTGTTAACACAAACAGCTACAGAGTTAAACTTTAATCAGAGAAAGATGGGAGAAGCTCTTTCAGACTAGTCATATTAAAAAGAAAATAAGTCTCAGGTACATGCCTATTACTCCAGCATTTGGAAAGTGGCTAAAAAAAAAAAAAAAAAGTAGTTAAAGAGTTAAAGGTCACTTTGATGGCTGAAATGAGAATGGACCCTAGAGGGTCATCATGTTTGAATGCTTGGTCCCTAGTTAGTAGAACAGTTTGGAAAGGATTGGGGGATGTGGCCTTTTAAAGTAAGTGTGGCCTTGTTGGAAGAGGTGTGTTACTGGAGGAAGGCTTTGAGGTTTCACAAGTCTAAGCCAAGCCCAGTCTCTGTGTCTGCCTGCCTAGCAGACTCTCCACACCATGCCAGCTGCCATGTTGATCGTGAACTAACCCTTGGAAACTGTAAGCAAGCCCCTAATTAAATACTTCCTTTTTCAAGAGTTGCCTTGGTCATGGTGACTCTTCACAGCAATAGAGGAATAACTAAGGCAGTCATCTTCTGCTAGTAAGTTCAAGGCCAGCCTGGACTACATGAAACTCCATCTAAAGGGAGGAGGAGAAAGAGTGCAGGGAGAAAGGGGAACGGCAGCAGCTGCTAACCTGGGCTACATGGCAAGGCTATCTCAAAAAAGAAAGTACCGGTAGCATATACCTGGAGTCCGAGCACTTGGGAGGGAGACACAGGACATTCATTCAGAAAATCAAGGCCAACCTCTCTGTTCCATATCAATTTAAGGCCAGCCTAGGTCATATGAGACAAACAAATGGGAAGAGAGAGAGAGAGAAGGAGGGAAGAAGGAAAAAAGGAAACTAATTTTTTCCTAAACTCAGAAAAAAGAAAAGCAGGAAGATGAAAACATCAAGTCATAGGGAATATTTATATTATACAGATCAAAGGAAAGACTTCTACTTACAATAAAAATTCTACAAATTAATAGGAAAAGGGAAGTTCTTAAATGTGAAAATGGCTATAAGCATAAAAAGAGCTCAATGTCTTAAATAATTTGAGAAATGCAAATACAACCTACAACCTAAAGCTTCCCCACTCCCTACTTATTGGGAAAGAGTGTTAAAGGTCCTCCCAAATCATGCTGAACAATGGGGTCAATGTCTGGCATGCTTTTCTGATGGAACTTTGAAAAACAATCTTAGCCCTGGCATGCTCAAACACTCTGCCCCTTTGTGTCTCCAGCCTGGCAAGAGAAAGGGAGGACAGGAACTGGTATCTAAATTGGCACTGCTTCACCTCAAACAAGAAGACTGCCATATATTCTGACTTTTGCTATTTGACATTTGATCTTAGCCAAAAGGCTAAGAAGTTATGATGAATTGCTATTTTGAAAATCCAGTCCAACAAAAAGTCAGTAATTCACAAGAAAAAGTGGTATCGCTTCCTAGCGAGTAGGAAGAAGGGTGACAGAACAAACTCAGAACAAAGAAACCTGGTTTGAAACTGTAGTTTAGCCAGGAGTGGTGGTGCATACCTTTAAGCCTAGCACTCCTATGGCAGAGGCAGGCAGGTCTCTATAGGTTCAAGGCCAGAGTGCTCTTCATAGATAGTTTCAGACAAGCCAGGGCTACACAGGGACCCTATTGAGAAAGAGAGTGCGAGAGGGAGGAAAGAAGGGAGAGAGGAATGGAGAGAGGGAGAGAGGGAGAGAGAAACTAACTATGATTTTAGCAATGCTCCTACCCCTCTACAGAGATACCAATATGCTGAAACTCACCTAGCTGAAATGCAACAAGGAAGCTGATGACACCCTCCATTTGGTCACAGGGTCCTATTGCTACCCCAGGCTCATCTACATCACCGTTTTTGTTCTTCTTAAAACAATGCCCATCCTTCTGGATCTTCATACAGAGCAACAGAATAAAAGACCTAAGGTTTCATTTTGTGGTCGGGAACTAAAGGTTCACCAAGGACTTGCCCAAGATCACAGAGGTTAGAGCATGAGTGTCCTGCCCTGAGGCATGTTCCTGTCTACTTCCATATTCCACAGTGAAAACAATTCAAGACCATGGTCACAGCCTGGAACAAGGCAGCATAGACTGTACCCAGACTTTCCTGCATCATCAGTTTCTCTCTCTCCCTGATCATTTCTATTGTCATATGGCTAAAAGGATAAAACTTACTAACTGAAAAAGACAAAAACAAAAAACACTCTTTTTGGGAATGGTGCCCACCCACTTTTCCAGCACTACAGGGGCAAAGGGTTTTAAGCCAATTTAAGCAATAACAATAATATAAATAAAGCATCAAACCAGAAAAAAAAAATCTATTGATCTTAACTCTCCCTTCACCATTGTTTTGCTTATCTGTGCCTTTATATAGCAAAAGTTCTCAGTGGTCTATCTTAGTTGGGACTTTGTGGCATAAAAAGAAGCTAAGGTAGGAGAACTGTATGTTTAAGGCCTGCCTGGACAGCTTAGTGAGATCTTGTACCCTCATTTGTTTCTGCTCCTATCCCCACCCCAAACCTTCCAAAGACCAGATACAGAATCTTCCAGCAGTTTTTCACACCAAAAATTTTGGAATTCATCCTTATTTATTTATTTGCTTGCTTGGTTGTTTGTTTGTTTCTGAGACAGGACTCACTTTTGTAGATTAAGCTGGCCTTGAATTAATTTATCTGAATTTCACAAAATCTACAACTGCTGATTTAAAAAAAAAGGGTGGGGGAGGTAAAAAGGAAAGAAGGAAGAAAGGAAGGAAATAAATAAATAAATCCAGGGCTTGAAAGGGCTCAGATGTTAGGAGCACTGGCTGCTCTTCCTAAGGACCTGTGTTTGATTTTCAGCACCAACTTGGCAGTGCACAATAGTCTGTGGCTCCAGTTCTGGAGGGTCTGATGCCCTCTTCCAGCCTCCCAGGGCACCAGACATGCACATGGTATAGGACATACCATGCAGGCATACTATCTGTACTTAAAAAATATAAACTGTCCTCTGCTTTGATCCCTCGTTGTAGCTAATTCTCTACATACAAGCCAGAAGGATCTTTTAAGACTAAAGCCAGATCTTGTTGCTGTTCTGCTGAAACTCTCTAGTATCTCTTACTATCTGGCTGAACTGCTCTTTCCACTGGGCAATTTCCTAGCAAACCCCTAACTGTTCAGAGCTCAACTCAAAACTTATCTACTCTTTTAAGTAAGAAGTGGGAAATAGTAAGAGCTGGAGAGGACAGGAACTCCACAAGGAGAGCAACAGAACAAGAAAATTTGAACACAGGGAACTTCCCAGAGACTCATACTCCAACCAAGGACTATTCATGGAGATAACCTAGAACCCCTGCACAGATGTAGCCCATGGCAGGTCAGTGTCCAAGTGGGTTACCTAGTAATGGGAAGAGGGACTGCCTCTGACATAATCTGATTGGCCTGCTCTTTGATCACCTCCTTCTGACGGGGGAGCAGCCTTACCAGGCCACAGAAGAGGACAATGCAGCCACTTTTGATGAGAACTGATAGACTAAGATCAGAAAGGAGAGGAGAACCTCCCTTATCAGTGGACTTGGGGAGGGGCATGCATGCAGAAAGGGGAGGGAGGGTGGGATCGGCAGGGGAGGAGGAAGGGTTTATGGAGGGATACAAAATGAATAAAGTGTAATTAATAAAAAATTTAAAAAAGTTAAAAAAAAACTTATCTACTCATGAGGGGTTTTTAGTTGTAGATTATTTTGTTTTTTGTTTTTTATTTTTTGGTACCCCACATAAAGCAGCAGTTCTCATACTCACAGTTCACTAAGGTTTTTAATCTAGTTTCCATTTCATTATAGCACTTAGAAATCTTTTGACATACTATTTATAAACAAGTATGGTAATACACACTGTAGTCTCAGCACTTGGGAAGCTGAGGCAAGAAGATTGCCAGAAGCCAGAAGCTGAGGCCAGCCTAGGCTGCACAGTAACTACCAAGAGAGCCAGGGCTACAAAGAAATAATTTTTAAAAGATATTATTTATGTATTTAATATAAATGTCTGCCTTACAAGAATGAGAATCCCATGGGAAAAAGCATTTTTGGTCCTCTGTATATTCCCAATGCCCATGGTGTCAGACATTGGGATTATAGGGCAGAGGCTCCACAAATATTACTGAATAATTGAAAGAATGTATCCTTTCCCCCTACTGTTCTTTCTTTTTTTGATGGGGTAGTGAGGAGGGAGGGGGGAGGGGAGTTGAGACAAGATTCCTCTGGCAGTCCTCAGAGATCTACCTGCCTCTGCCTCCTGAGTGCTGGGATTAAAAGCATGAACTATCATGCCCAGCCTCCGAGCTGTTCTCATACACCACATTCCTCTCCTAATGTCCCCTGTTCCCTTTCAGACCTGTGATCACTTCAGGCACTGATAGTCCCTGGAATTTTTAAAGCAACTCTGAATCCTCACAGACTCTATCTAAGAAGAACTTAAACTCAACTATTATATATGACAAAGTCTACAATGATCTGGAGACTAGGTAGGAGTAATTAGATACATGGCAAAGGAGTAACCTTATTCTGAGTAGTAATGCTTCATCTTAAAGGAAGTCTAGGGTTAAGATGCAAGGCAGACTTAATTTTAATTGAAAATTTCCCATCTGGGCTGGTAATGTTCCCACAAGAGTCATAAACTATTAACAAAATCTCCAATAGGCATGAAACACCCCTATTGAATTATAGGTCAGGGCTATCTAAGAGACTCCCAAAACACAGGCTATTGCTGCTCCCCTTGTTTGCCTCCCAAAGGTTGAAAGCAAGACCCTATTGCTGAAGATACCATGTACTTCAGACACAGGACTCAGAGGATAGTAGCTAGTTCTGACCTGAAAGCCTCCTCCCTGGGGACTACTTTTATGATAGCAGCAGTAACCAATAGTCCTACCCAGCTATGGTATCTTTGAACTAAAACAATTTTCAGCATGGTACTACAGCACTAAGGTACAAGAGTGGGAACTACCCATTTAACAAGAAGGAAACCATGCCTAGTACTGGAAACCTAGTCAACTACCCAGAGTGTGTAAGGTCATGGACTTTGGAGGAAACCTACAATAGGCACTTTATAAAACCAGCAAAAATCTTACCTATATTCTAAATATTTATCCTTATACCCAGAGATAAATATAAATCTCAGCTCTCAACAAAGAAATGTCCCCTTATAATAGATGGAGATCATCACAGAAAACCACAACTAATAAAAATACAGAGAATAAATGACTGCATGCTGCTCAACTCCAATTGATACATCTAAAACACTATCCCTACACCTAAAGCTCAGGAATCATAGAGAAAGAGGGAATAGAAAGATTATAAGAGCGGGAGGAACAAGAAGTTTGCTGTGAGATTTCATCTCCTAGAAATCTCAGAAAAGCTACAGCTATCAAGTCTCATCAATATGGTTGCCTTAACAAGACCTAAACAAGATCGACACCAAAAGACTAACACGGAACAGGGAAATCTTACAGGGGCCACAACCTTTGGCAGAGAACTACAGACAACTGAGGAATGCTGAGAGTGAGATAAATAGTCTTCCTTGGGAAAGAGCACACTGATTGGTTATTCTAATACCAAGTGGTCAACCCTAAAAACATATTTATCATACTCTGAAGCAGTGACGCACATCTGTGATCCCAACACTCAGGAGACAGAGGCAGGAGGATCACTGAGTTTGAGGCCAGCACGTCTACAGAGTTCCAGGACAGCCAGGGATAAACAAAGAACCAAATCTCAATTCAAACAAACAAATAAACAAAAACCCTAACAAACAAAAAGCCAAAAACATGCATACAACAAATATTACACACACTGAGTAGGTTGATTAATATATTTAGTAATAAACATATTACATATATACATTTATATACATATGTGTGTATATATATAAAACAACAAAGAAATAGAGATCATGAATTTGAAAGAGTGAGGTGGGATATGGGAGAAAGATTGGAAGGAGGAAACGGAAGAGAAGAAATTATAGTTATATTTTAATTTCAAAAAAAAAAAGAGGCAAAGACAGAAAGAAGGTAAAGAGAAGGATGATTTTGCTACTTGAAAAGGTAAGGGAGGATTTCAAGTTCAAGGCCAGCATGTACTTCAGTGTGAGTTCAAGGTCGATCTGAATTATAGTGAGTTTAAGGCTATCCTACACCACATAGCAAGATCTTGTCTCAAAAGACCAAAGGGTGAAGAAGATGAGGAAGAGAAAAAGGTGGGCATGATCAGTGTACACGTTTTGCACCATCACAGTGAATCCTGCTAGTATGTGCAATTAATGTTTAATGATTAAAATGTAGTTTCTAATAAAACACTATTCTAGTCTCAGTTTTATTCTATTACAGTTTTTCCCGTGACTCAGATAGTAGACAGTGGAGGTAACAGATCCAACCCATTATTTGTGCGGGGATGGGAGACGGGGTAGTATTAAGGAACAAACTTGGGCTACAATGACTGCTGTGCAAATATTAAGCTCCACTGTGGTTCAGAATTTATTTTCTAAGCTAGATGAAAACCCAAGTTCATAAGAAGCTTGCATACAGTTACTTTAGCGGCTTTATTTCAGGGGACTGAGGGGAGAATTTTAGCACAAGAGAAGTTTAGGCAGAAGGATCAAGAGTTCAGGAGTTCCCAGGGCGGTAGCACTCAGGGAGGCAAAGGCAGGTGGATTAGGTGGATTTCTGTGAGTTTGAGGCTGGTCTTGTCTACAGAGTGACTTCCAGGATAGCCAAAGCTTTGTGAAAGAAACTCTGTCTCAAAAAAAAAAAAAAAAAAAAAGAGTTCAGGAGTTCAAGGCCAACCTTAACTACATCAGTCAAAGGCCAGCCTGCTACAGGAAATCTGTCTTCTAAAAATATACTCCCTTTGGGAGTAGGAAAACCAAGTACATAGACAAACTGGGGTGCACTCAAAAACTAATATATGTAATTTAAGAAATGCTACTACTTGCCCAAATAGAGGACAAAATGTGAAAGCTAACTGAATGAAATGTCATAGAGAGTAACACTTTCCATCTGTCTATCATATTAACAGGACCTGTCTACTCTTCAAGGCTCTTCCCTGTCAATTTTTTTGCAGTTTTTTTGTTTGTCTCTCTATGTAATCCTAGCTGGCTTGGAACTCACTGTATATCTCAGGTTGGCCTTGAACCCACACAGAGGTCCTGGAGTGCTGGGATTAAAAGTGTGCATCACCATGACAAGGCCATCTGCTAACTCCTTTTGTTACTAAAAACATGCCCATTCTTCCCTACTTTCATCTAGAACCAAAAACATAGGAATCTCAAAATAATTATGCTGAGTAAAAGAAGTTAAACTGGGAGAAATAATATCATATGCAATATGCTGTGTGATTCCACTTAAATAAAAACTCTAGAAAACAGGGGTAGGAGGACGGCTCGGTGGTTGAAGAGCCAAGCGTGAGGATCTGAGACTGGATTCCCAGCGCCTGCGTAAAAAGCTGGACACAGTGACACATGCTTGCAACATCAGTGTTAGAGGAAGGCAACAGGTGAATGAATCCTGGGGTCTTGCTGGCCAGACAATCTAGCCAAAATGAGGAGCTCTGGGACACAGTGAGGGACCTTCAAAATGTTAGGTAGAGAACAGCAGAGGAAGATACCCAATACACAGGCGTATCTCTCTCACACACACACACACACGAAAATAAAAATTAACCATGTGACAAAATGCAGACATTTCTGAAATCTCTCCTTCCATGTGCAGTTTTGTTTGGGAGACTTTTTTAAAAATAAGTATTTAGGTTTATTTTATGAGTATCCTGCTTTCACTCTGTTTATGCACCATGTGCTTGCCCGCTATAGGAGTTCAGAAGATGGCATCAGACCACCTGGAACTGGAGTTACAGACAGTTATGATGTGCCATGTGAGTGCTGGGAATCAAACCCAGTCCACCACAAGAACAAGTAGTACTCCCAACCACGAAGCCAACTTTCCAAGCCTTTTTGGAGGACTGTTGGGGGTGGCAATACCAAAGATTCAGTCCAAGACCTTGTGCGTGCCAAACAGTCTTCCACTGAGCTCACGTGTAGCACTTTTCTTGTTTGTTGTTTTTCAAAACAGCATCTCACTACACTGACCAGGATGGCCTCAAACTCACACCAATGCTCACTCCTCAGCCTCCAAAATTCTGGAATTGCAAGTATGAGTTGCCATCCCTAGTGGCACCTTTGCTGTTTTGTGGTGCTGGGCCATCTGCACATGCGGGCTAGGCAAATACTTGACCGCTGAGACACATCTCCAGCCTCTTAGGTGTAATTCTTCCTACCTCAAACTCCGGGGTGGAGAAGTTAGGAGTTCACAGGATCTCACTATCCATCAGGCTGGCCTCAGGATTCTCGTGCCTCAGCCTCCTTAGCGCTGGGATTACATGAAATTCTTTATGAAACCAAACCCACTCATCTGATTCTGGTTAAAACACTTTGGAGGGGCCCTGTACTTTTTCTGCTTTCAGCTACTTGAAGAACATGACCTTTCCCACAGACTGTGGCTATTTACTGACCTGGTGAGAAATCAGTATGAGTCTGAAATCACTAACCCATGAGACCAAACAAACTGTGGGGCCAGCAATATGGCTCAGCTGGTAAAGGTGCTTGCTGCCAAACCTGGCTACCTGAATTTAATTCCGGGGACCTACACAGTACAAAAAAAAAAAAAAAAAAAATCAAGTCTTACAAGTAGTCCTCTGACCTCCACACATACCTATAGCACAAGTATACACACACACACACACACACACTCTCTCTCTCTCTCTCTCTCTGAGGGAAAGAGAAAAAAATAAATTAATCCAGGATTCTAGCTCTCCATCTTCACACCTCTTGTGTGATGGCTAATCTTAGATGCCAAATTGATACACCTAGGAAGAGAGAACCTCAACTGAGAAACTGCCTCCATTAGACTAGCCTGTGGACATGCCTCCGGGACATTTTCTTGATTACTAACAAATACAAGTGGGCCCATCCCTAGGCAGGTGAGCCTGGGCAGTGTAAGCAAAGTAGGTGAGCATGAGCCTGAGAGAAAGCCAGCATTCCTCTGTGGTTTCTGCATCAAACTCCTGCCCTCAGATATGGACTGTGACTTGGAAGCATAAGCCAAATAAACCCTTTACTGCCCTTTTGGTTGCTTCTGGTCACAGTGCTTTATCACAGCAACAGAAAAGCAAACTAGAACACCTTGCCTGTCTTCTCCCAGACTATTCTGTCCTTCGACTTGTAACTAGCTTGCTACACTCCAGCCACAATGGTTTCATTGCTACTGATTCTAAATCAAGCTTATTCCTGAGGCCCTTTTCCTTGATTCTTTATCTAGAATACTTCATCCCTGACACTTCAAATTTCAAAAAGAAGAAATAGAAGGGAGCCATAGGAAATGCAAAGAGCAGACTTTTTGAAGAGGGCCAGAAGCCCAAAGTTGGAAGAGACCAGCTTTTCCTACTCAGTAGTTAAGATGAAGTGGCTCAGCCTCAAGCCAAAGGTAAAACCACACTTTTTTTTTTTTTTTTTTTTTTTTTTTTTTTGGCTATGAGGCAGCTCTCAAAAGAGACTAAGCATGCCATATCTAGGACAGAATTCTAGTGCCTTGATATGGAATGTAAAACAGATAAGAATAAAACAAAAGGCCAAAGACACATCTCAGCTGGCAGAACTACTTGCCTAGCATTCCCACAGCCCTAAGCTCAACATCTAGCACCCCATTTTCCTAAAAAACCTAGGAGAATAATAAGAGATGCATCCAAGGCCTCTCAAATTTTTCTGCTAAGTGGATCCTAAAAATATGCTAAATTTTCTCTTCTGTTAGAGATCACACAGCACAATAAAAAGCATACAAGTCCTGATAGAGAATCTGAATAAATGTGCTACCTTACCTTTTAGAGACAGGCATTCACAATATAGCCCTGGCTGGCCTTCAGTTCAGACCCTCCTGCTCTGCCTTCTAGGTGCTGGAATTAAAGATATGTTAAAAATGCATGGAAATTATGGTTCTTTTTCTTTCTTTCTTTCTTTTTTTTTTGAAAGAAGAAATATGAGTGAGACAGTACATATCTGTAATCCCAGCATCAGACAGCTAAAAGAGGATGTTCACTGCTAGTTCCAGATCAGCTGAACTATATAATGAATTTGAGGCAGCTCCCCAGTCACAGAGTAAACCTGTCTCAAAGGCACACAGAATAGCCACAGAGATTTGACGAGTAGGGATGAAGCCCAGTGGTAGAACACTTGCCAGTATACATGAAGCCTTGGATTTAATCCCTAGCACCATTAAAACAAACAAGCAAACAAAAAAACAAACAAGTTTGTATAAAAACCAAAATAAATCCAAAAATAGAAGGAAGAAGATTATAAAGTAGAAATTACAAAGAAAACAAATACAACTGTGAAGATCACCAAGATAAAAGACAATCTGAAAGTAAACTATTGTTATTAAATAGGAAAACTTCAACTGTAAGGGCGAAGTAACAGTCTCCTCCTTTTTGGAAGGGTTCCCAAATCTTAGTATTACTTACAGATAAAGTATTACTGACAAACAAAGGTGCCCCCACCACAGAATGTTTAGTGGTATTCCTGGTCTCTACCAACAAGATGACAAGCAGCAGCCTAGCCTCCACTCAGTAGGCCATGACAACCAAACCACAGCACAAGCATCACAGTGCATACCGTATTACGCTACTACAAAGACTAGTTCTCCTAACCATTCCTAATTTCATTTTTTTAACTTTTAAAATTACATTTACTTAGTGAGTGCCTACATGTGCACGCACATGCCATGGCATGCATGTGGAGGCTGATGGACCACTATGGGAGTCAGTTTTCTCTTTCCATCATGTGGGTCATGAGGATCCAACTCAAGTGGTCAAGCTTAATAGCAAACAGCTTTTACCCACCTTGCCAGCCCCAACTGGGGATCTGCACTCAGGTCTTTAAACTTATGCACTAAGCAGTTAACCCACTAAGCCATCTCCCTACCCACCCCCCATTTTAGCTCTTAAAGTACCCCACAAAAAAGCCAGATGTGGCTGTACACCCTTGTAATCCCAGTGCTGGGAGGTGAAGACAGGAGGATTCTAAGGCTCACTAGCCAGCCAGTCTAGCCAATCATTTGGTTCCAGGTTCAGTGAGAGAACCTTGTCTCAAAAAACAAGGTAGAGCCAAACATGCTAGCAAATGCCTTTATTCCTAGCATTTAGTGGAGGTGGGGCCAGCCAGGGTGATATAGTGAGGAAAAACAGGTAGAGAGAAATAAAGACAGACATCCACTATCAACCCCTGGCCTCCATGTATATACAAACACATAAACACACACAAACCAAATCAAATAAAATCAAATAAAATCTTTTTTTCTTTTCAAAAAGAGCTATAATAATGAGTTACAAACACAAATATCCCTATTTCTAGGAAAGACTGGGAAGTTCTCTATAGCTCTGATACTGTAGTGAAATACAAAATGGTCCTGAGTCAAACTTCAAGAAGTCAAGATACCTTAGTTGGACAAGAAATAGAAGACAGAACCAGGCGTGGTGGTACATGCCTTTAATCCCAGCACTCAAGGAGGCAGGCGGATCTCTGTGAGTTCAAGGCAGCCTGGTCTACAAGTAAGTCTAGGACAGCCAAAGCCATACAGAGAAACCCTGCCTCGGTAGATAGATAGATAGATAGATAGATAGATAGATAGATAGATAGATAGATAGATAGATAGATA
>NW_026596120.1:16007565-16026313 GCF_907164565.1 Psammomys obesus
ATAGATAGATAGATAGATAGATAGATAGATAGATAGATAGATAGATAAAATGAAAGAAAATAAAAGAAAAAATAGAAGATAGAAATAGAAGATAGTATCTAATGGAATATTTTATACCATTCTTTCAGATTGTCTTTTATCTTGGTGATCTTCACAGTTGTATTTGTTTTCTTTGTAATTTCTATTTTATAATCTTCTTCCTTCTATTTTTGGATTTATTTTGGTTTTTATACAAACTTGTTTGTTTTTTTGTTTGCTTGTTTGTTTTAATGGTGCTAGGGATTAAATCCAAGGCTTCATGTATACTGGCAAGTGTTCTACCACTGGGCTTCATCCCTACTCGTCAAATCTCTGTGGCTACATGGAGAAACCCTACCCTGTCTTCAAAACAAAACAACAACAAAAGGAAATTCAGAGACCTTGCTTCAAATGGAAGAGAGGAAGGAGTGAGGAAGGGAAAGAGAGAAGAAAAGAACCTAGCAAGATTCCAAGAAGCTGGGAAAGAAGATGTGTATATGCATTACACTCATTAGCAGCATCTAAAATCCATCTGAACCTGACAGGATTCAAAGGGTATTTATTCTAAGGGTATCGATCTGAGAACCCATATGATGAAAAACAGAAAGTGATGCAGATAGCTGGGGAGTCTCGGGTTAAATTGAACAGAAGATCTGGACAATATAAAGGACAGTAAAGCACATGGCAGTGTTAGAGCAGATGAGGGTGGGAATAGAAGAATATAAATAACATCAGTGCAGAAAGAGGGCTGCTGTTATGAACAGCCTCTGAAGGGCAGAGCACACGTCCTCAAACTCCTTCAAAATCCAGTGATAGTTTAACACACTGTTCAGTTCAGTAAACTGGTAGTCTGTTATCACCCAAAGCTTTTTCCTCTTGAGTATTATAGGCCAGGAAAGGCCAGAATTAATTGAGAAGGCCTAGGGGTGACTAGATAACCTAACCCTAGACTAAAGAATAAAAGAAAAGGTTTGTGGACAGCTGGAAAGATGGGTGAGTGGGTACAGTGCTTGCTGTTCATGGCAACATTCATCTGTAATCTCAGGACAAGGAGGCAGAGACAATGGAATCCTTGGGACTCATGGGCCAGCTTGTCTAGATCAACAAGAAATATGTCTTGAAAAGAAGGTTAAGAGAATTGAAGAAGACAACCAATGTCAACTTCTAGCCTCCATGTTTACACACATGAACACAAACAAACACGTGTACATACAAACATTGAAAGAACTGCACTGGTAGCACAGTCCTGGAATTTCACATGCTTGGGAAGCTAAAGAAGGAGAATTGCAAGTTCAAGGTCTGACTGGGTATGTTCAGCCGCAGCCTGGCAACTTAGTGAGACCCTATCTGGGAACATAAAATACAAAAGGGGGGGGGGGGATATAGTTCAGTGACCAAGGGCTTTCTTTGCTATTGGGCATATGGCCTTGGGTTCAATTCCCTGTGTCACAGAAGAGAAGGGAAAAAAAATTTCTACACTAGTTCAAAAACCAGATGTTAGCTTGGGGTACCTGAGGATTGCCAGTTTGAGGTCAGCCTGAGCTACAAAGTGAGACCCTGTCAAAAAAAAAAAAAAAAGAAAGAAAAAGAAGAAAAAAAGTTGAGGTTAGTTAAAGGAAGCAGGGAGTTTAAATAGGAGAATCTAGAGAGAGCTTGTCAGCTATGGAGATGCAGCTGCCTTTACAATTGTTGGAGCAATTTACAAGTGCCCAGCACTGAAGATGATCAGCACTCCGGGGCTGTCAATCTGCTTTGAGAATCTCTACTCAGATAACTGCCTCATGTACAAACATGTGATTTCAGGAAACTCAGAGGACACTCCACAGTCATCACTCCACTTCAGGCCGCAGGCTCAGCACAGGGACTCCACCACACATTCCTGCGTCACTTGGGCAAGGATACTACAACCTCAACTCTGGATTTGCGCCTACCTCTCTGTCAAAAGACTGGCTAAATGCTCATCTTTCTATCACTCAAACAACAGTTTTTGGAAGAACAGCCAGCCATTTCCTGAGGATGAACACAGAAGATCTGTGGCTGTTTTCTCAGCCCACGTCTTCTCACTCAGACGGTCTTAAAAAATCCAACTAGAACCTAGACATAACGACATACACCTGCAATCTCAGCACTTGAAAGGCTAAGGCAAGAAGATTACAGAAAGTACATAGTTAGCCTGGCTTACCGTGAGTTCCAGGCCAGCCTCAGCTATACAGAGCAAGACCCTGTCTCAACACCCCCTATATCCAACCTCCGAAAAGAAAACAACTAGAAATGCATATTCTCCCAGTAAAAACTCCATGGAAGAAAGGATACAGCAATCTCTATTTTCAATAGAGGTACTTACCATCCAGCAGGCCTTCCTCGTCATCCCTGTCATGCTCCTCCACTGCCACCTCCTCCTCCTCCTCCTCCTCTTCCGCATCCTCCAGCTCCACGTCCGGGTCCAGGTCTGGATCGCTCCCTGAGGCGGATTCGTCTGACATGGCTCCCAGAAGTCCTCAGTGGGCATTACCGACTCATGTCCACTGTAGGGTCCTAAGAGGAGGTCAAGGAGCATCAGAATCAACCAGGGTTTCACTTAGAAATACAAACCTTTCCAAGAAAAAGATACTGAAAGGTGAATCCCTGGAGCTTTATAAAGCAAAGCAAACCAAATCCAAATCTCAATCTTCTCTGTGAAAATGTTACCTTGATAAACATTCTGCTGAGTTTGCCCAGTTCAAGCATTTCAGGGGCCACTTTGACAAGAAGTAACAGCAACAAAATAAAAACTGGGCGTCTTAAAGTTCCCATTTGTTCATTCCTTCCTTTTATTCCTCCAGTTCCCTGAAAACCATCTCCCATTCCCATACCTGCCCATCCATACACAAACACTTATTTACACTCCCAGGCACTGTTCTAGGTACAGCAGGAAGAAAAGAACATAAGAAGTGTGAGGGCTGGTGCATGCCACGGGGAGCTGCTACCATACACTTGGTGTCAAGGAAGTCCTCACTAAGCAGACTAGAGGACACCTGAAGTGTGTGTTTCAGGCAGAGTGAGCATCAGAGGCAAAGGCCTGAATCAAGGGAATGAGGAACACTTATAAGAAATGGGTCCTGTGTGGAATAGGGCAGGATATGGCCATAGAACATCACACAGTAGGAGTTTCACGCTCCAATAAACTGAACCAAATATGGACTTACTGAGAAGTTGACTGTTTGCCACACTGTCACTCTGCCCAAGCTTGTAGGGAGCCTCATGTAAGGTATCAGTGGCCATGTTTGCTTTTAGGCTCTTCTCGCCTAGTTCCAACCACATCTTCCAAAAAGCTTTGCAAAGTTGAGATGCCCTCAACTTCCGGAATCACATTTCTCTTCTGAATTCTATTAGCCCTACTAAACCTACAACCCCACCCCTGAACAGTTCATAGTGGGTGCCTCTTGACCCCACAGTAAACCTCCAGGGCAGGCATATAAATAGAAATTATCTTTATACTGTGGGTATTCATTCATCTGTATTCCCTGCCTCACTTGCCAATCTGGTGTGCCACATATACTACATACCACAACTATCTCTTCCTTTCTTCTTCCCCCTCTCTTTATTTCATCATCCCTACCCAGTCCCCACAACTTTATTGTTAAATATAGGGGCATCTCTTTCCTCCTCTTTTTTAGTTTGGTGTGGAGAATCACAGTTGTTTGTTTTTAAGTCAGGGTGTCAACCGGCAATGTGGCCAAAGCTATCCTTGAACTCCAGGTCCTCATATCTTCACCTCTCAAGTCCAAGGATTATAGGTATAAACCACCACAACTGGCTTTAGAGATAATTTCTAACTAATAAGTGCCATTAAGTACCCAGATGCCTGTCATTCTAGGAAATGAGATTTAAAGCAATAGAGTAAAAGTCATAGTAACGAAGAATATGCTTCTACATACTCTCAGTTAATAATAGCTGCTTCACAACAACCTCAGTCCCCCCAAAAAAATGCTGGGCGTAGTGGTCCACACCTTTAATCCCAACACTCAGGCAAAGGCAGGTGTACCTCTGTGAGGTCTAGGACAACCAGAACTACATGAGATACTGACTAAATAACAAACAAAACAAAAACACCACCACAGCCTTTAAGCTCCTGAGAGAAGCAAATATTGTTTAAATATCTATCTACTACATATGATAATAAGGCATGAGATACCAGCCTAATCTACGTAAGTTCCAGACCAGCAAAGGTTACATGGCAGGATCCTATGTCATCACTCTCATTATCCTCCTCATCAAGAACAGCAGTATAATGTCTAACAAAACCCTGAGTTAGAAAGAGCATTTTAGAAGGAATCTCTTGTATCTATATGGAAACATTACCTGTCAATAAAAAGCTGATGGCCTATAACTTAGGCAGGAAATAGGAAGTGGGACATCCAGCAGACAGAAAGGATTCTGGGATAGAGCCAGCTGCACAGATTCAGCCAGCAAGATATGAGGAAGGGAGATGCATGGTACCTGAACACAGGTAACCAGCCACATGGCAGGATATAGATTAGTATAAATGGGTTATTTTAAATTATGAACTAGTCGGAAAAAAGCCAAGTTATATGGCCTAGGTATTTGTAAAAATATTTTGAGTCTCATGAGTCATTATTCCAGAAGCTTAGGGCTGGGAAGAAAACTACCCCCAACAGTGCATCTGAAGCTGCCTTTAATCCCAGCATTCGGGAGGCAGGGGCAGGAGTTTGAGGACAGTCTGGTCTATAGAGTTAGTTCCAGGACAGCCAGAGATATACAAAGAAACCTTGTCTTGAAACCCCACATACCAAAACAAACAAACAAACAAACACACACATAAATCCTAGGACCCCTGTCCATTACCATGCAGGATCACCATGCAGCACAGGTGGGGCAGAAGACACCCAGATGGCCCCAGAGCTACTAAGATGAGCAAGTAAGTAGTGGAGAGATGGGACAGAAAAGGAAGCAGAATAGTATCTGTACAATGAAGAGAAGTGGAACTAGAGAGAGAACAGCATGATATGAGCAGTCTGTGCTACCATCTGAGGCCTTGCTACTGCAGAGGAACATGTCTAGGTCCACGGCCCAACACTGTTGGGGTCTGGGCCAATGTTACTGGCCCATATTATCACCAAAGGCCATTCAGAAGTCCCTGGTCTGAGCTGCCACCTGGGCCATGCTAATGCCCATAGGCCGGTAAGAGTTGGCCCTGACCCCTTACCAGCTGTAGCACTGGGGTGAGCTCACCCTGCCTCTCACTGGTGCAGTGCTGAAGAGCTGGCCCCAATGGCATGAACATTAGGGAAGACTAACAGACTGATCAACTCAGCTACCACCCAGGTAGCTCCATCTACCCCATCTATGAACTAGGGGACATGTGAAGGCCCTGTAGAACCAAAGCTGCAGGATCTCCATGACACAGCGCAACAACAGGATGTGTAAGAGGAATCCCAGTAAGGATCCAGTATAGATAGTGTAGCAGAAGCCAAAGGCCTGAACCAAACCAATGCCACAGCTTCCAAGGTGAGATGTTTTCTTTTTAATTATTATTTTTTAATTTTTATTTGTTTCCTTTTGGCAGGGGAGGATGCAAGGATATGGAAGGATGAAGAGATGAGTGGAAATGGAGTACATGATGTGAAATTCACAAAGGACCAATAAAAAGTTTAAAAAAGCATATAAATACTAGTTATAAACACATGTACACATATATAAAATATAAACATAACCCTGGATTTAATAATTTACCAGGAAACATGAAAATGTTCAGTCTATAGCACTGAGTAATAGCCCATAAGCAAATCCACTAGTCCAAGATTTTATATAATCGAAAGACAAGACTTTAGTCACTACAGAGCACTCACAGCAATCGGTACGGTCTACCAGTCACCACTACGGGTCACTAAAGTTACCTCAAACCCTTTTCATACAGGATAATGACGCTGCTCTGATCCCTCCTGGTGTGTACTTCAAACTCCTACTGAGCATAAATAGTCTTTTGAGTGAACATCAGTCACTTAAAAACACACTAAGATGCAATCAAGGCAGCCACAAAGCTAAACTGACACACCTGAAATATCTTACTTGAAAAGAGAATAAGACTTTTGACAATTTGAAACTTAAAAGAAAATAAGAACAGTTAACACATTCAAGATTCCCAGTAGCACTGCCATGGTAGACAACTCTCTAAAGGCAATACAGTGGGGCAGGACCCAGGGGATTGGCACTACACTCAAGATATATTTACAAAATTCTGAGCTCCAGTAGCTACAGCTCTGAAGATAACCAGCTGCATGACTTAGGGAAGGTCAGTTCTCCTTTAGTTTCAACCACCCTTCTTATTCCAGATGGACCTAAGAGAGATGGACCTAGGTCAGTCTTCAAGATAATCTTCCTGATTCTAGAACAGGAGTTCTCAAAGGGTGATCCAGGAGCTTCTGAGCCCCCTCTGAGTCAACCGCAAAGTCAAATCATATACAGTTTACAAAGTCATTTAAAGTGCAAACCATACCAATGGACTTTTGCATAACACAATACAGAAAATGTCTTGACACATGTTCAAATTCCACACTACAGCTAACTTAAGAAATACTATTTAAGGAAAACGGGGCATGCCTTTAATCCCAGCACTTGGGAGGCAGAGACAGGAGGATATCTGAGTTCAATGCCAGCCTGGTCTACAGAGTTCCAAGACAGCCAGGACTACACAGAGAAACCCTGTCTCAAAAAAAAAAAAAAAACATGAACAAACAAACAAATAAAAAACAAAACAAAAAAAAACTACTTGTCAGAAATGTTCCAAAGTATCAAAGAATACACACAATCATCTGAAAAGTCTGTTTAAAGACTCCTCCCTCTCCAAGTTCGGTTCTGTAGTGCCTATACTTCAACAATGCAAAATGCCAACAATAAAGCATTTAGATACAGAAGGACTAAGAATTCAGCTGTCTCTGTTTAGCCAAACTCTTTCAAATGTGTAAAATAATCAAGCTCTTCTGGTTTTTGTTTGTTTGTTCTAGAAAAGTAATTTTCACTTAAAGTGTTATTTATGAGTTGGGAGCATTTTTTAATGAATTACAGCAGAAAACCCTGGAATACCACTAGGATAAACCAGTCAAGGATATATTATTTCATTCTCCACATAATCATAGCCACAGGGAAAAGCAGCAGAGCAAGAGACACGACAACAGGAGCTGAGAAGATATAACCCCAGACTCTGACAATTTCTCACACAGCCAGGTGTGGTGATGCACACCTTGAGCTCTAGAATTCTGGAGGCAGAGGCAGGTGGATTCAGGTCAGTCTGGTCTATACAACGAGTTCCAGGCCACCCGAGACTACATAATGAGACCCTATCTTAAAACAAAACAAAAACAAAAATATTTTCACATTATATACCAGATCAACCAGGCATAGATCTCACATTCATAGTCTCTGTTCTTGGCTGAAGTGGGAAGATGGCCAAGAATACAGTGAGTTCGAAGCCAGCCTAAGTGACATAAAAAGTCTTTGTCTCAAAGACTCTCCATGAGCCCCCGTAATTCCAGTTCCAGGGGCCCTAATGCCCTCTTCTGGCTTCCACGGGCACCCTGCATGCACACTGATGTACATATCTACATGCAGACCAAGCAATCATACCTATAAAATAAAATCAAAAAAGACTGTGGCAGGGAGTCTATATGAATCTTTTAGAATAAAAATCATTATTTCTGAATTGATACCAATCACAAAAACCATTAATTTAAAATGCTAATTTATGTGTATGTGTGAGTGCCTGCATGTACATATATGCACCACTCAAGTGCTTGGTTGCAGAAGAAGCCAGAAGAGGGCATCCGACACCCTGGAACTGGAGTTACAGGTATTTGGGAACTACAGTGAATTATGGGAGCTGAAGCCAGGTTCTCCACAAGAACAGAAAATGCTCTTAACCACCGAACCATCTTTCCAGCCCCTTCATAATTTTTTAAAACAGGGTCTCACTGTGTTTCTCTGGCTACTCTGGAACTCACTTTGTATACCAGGCTACCCGAGAACTCAGAGATCTGCCTGCTCTGCCTCCCAAGTGCTAGGATTAAAAACATATGCCACCATTAACCCCCAGTACAATTACTTTTAAATCACTACATCTATATAATAAACAAGTTGTTTCTGTTAATATTTTTTGTGAAACGGAGTTTCAAGTAACCCAGGCTGATCTCAGGTTCACTATATATCTAAGGATGGCCTTGAACTCCTGATTCTCTTTCCCCTATCTCCTAAGTGCTAGGGATACAGGCATGTGGCACCATGCCAGCTAAATTGTTTATATACTACTAAATTTTTGTTTCTTTAGTTAATAGCTTCTACATATTTTTCTTTAAAACGTTTTTTTTTTTCCTAAAACAAGATTATCATTCTGCAATCCAGCACAGCCTAAAACACTATGTAATCCATGCTAGCCTTAAACTTACAGCAATCCTCCTGCTTCAACCTCCAGACACGTAAAAAAGTTCTATTCAAACACAACCCTTTCCTCTCAACGTAATGGAACTTTTTCTAATATGTCAAGAGAAAGTCAAGATCAGAGTGAGTATTGAAAGACAAAGGTCCAGAGACTGACTGCAAACATGTCACATGGCAAAGACTCCTCCAAGAACTATTTCAAATTAGAGAAATCAAATGCAGAAGGGGTCTTGGGTTAGACACTGGACCTAGAAGAAAGAATAGTTAAAAAAGGTCAGTGTGGAAGGAGCTGAGATGACTCAGTGGATAAAATCACTTGTATAAGCCTTACACCTGGATTCACACCTGGATCTACACCCTAGATCCCATCTATAAGGAAGTCAGATGTGGTGGTGTACATCTAGTCCCGGCACGCCTTAACAGCAAGATGGGAGGAAGAGATAAGAATCATCTAGAAGCTTTTTGACCTGCTAGGCTACAGTCACGACACAGCAGGGACAATACAAGAGACCCTGCCTCAAAAGAATCAACTCCCAAGTTATCTTCTGTGTTGTGGCACAGTTGTGTGTATGCATGTCTGGATTTTCAAAATATCTGTATAGTGGAAAACTAATTCAACTGAATAAACTCTGTGAGTTAAGTAACAGCATTGAATCAATATTAATTTCCTGACTTTTTAGAACCTGTGGTGTGGTGGCGCACTCCTTTAATCCCAGCAGTTGGGAGGCAGAGATAAGCAGATCTCTTAAGATTGTAGGCCAGCCTGATCTACACAGCTAGTTCTAGTACAACCAGGGCTACACAGAGAAACCCTGCTTAGATAGACAGACAGACAGACAGATAGATAGATAGATAGATAGATAGATAGATAGATAGATAGATAGATAGACAGACAGACAGACATATAGATTTTTTTTTTTGAGGCAGTTTCTCACTTTGTAACCCAGGCTGATCTCAAATGGGCAATTCTCCTGCCTCAGTGTCAAGTGCTAGAATTATTGAGTATCCCACCACAGACAAAACAATTTCTCAAAGAATATTGAACACGATGACACACACCTGTAATCTCATCACTCAAGAGGCTGAGACAAGTGAAATGCTACTCCGCTACTCTAAGCTATTCAAGAAGTTGCAAGCCAGCAAGACCCTGTCTCAAAAATAAATCAACAAAAATGTAAAAATAAAGGCAGCAGGAAGAAAATGTTTCTATTCCTAGTTTTTCAAAGGTTTAAATGCTTTAACAAGCATAAATACATCTTACTTAAAAGTGCAAATCTGAAACATCACCTCGTCTCATGTTAGGTGGAACAACTGGAAGTGCTTGCTTTCCCTCCCGACTTTGATGACTTACGGCTAGAAAGGTTAATGAAGTCTCCTAGTGTCTCCATACATGGACAGGCTAGCCTCTGGCTAAGAGATGGGTCTATTTCTCCTCCCCTGAGCCCAGCAGGAATTAGACAAGAGTCTCACTTGGACTGTCTCTGAAAGGCTCTAGGCATGATCAGCGACATAAATAAATGGCATCCAACAAGCAGGCAGAAATTGGATTAATCAGCTTCCTTTCTTCTTTGTATAGATGTGACCCAGATCTGAGGAGTCTCCTGAGGAGACTTATGTAATTTACCTAAATTACAAGTGTCACCATTATCTTATGGCCAAGTTTATTCTAATCCATGTTCTCCTTCGCCTTGGATTCATTCATATATTTTAACTTATTCTCTCTCCTCCCATCAAGCAACATACAACCAGAATTACATAAACTTTTCCAGTATCCTGTCTCTGGTCTAAGAATAGACATAAATACTGAAGAAATCAGTGACACCGACTATCTATAAGATGTTTGAAAGCAAATGGAGACATTGCCTAATGAACAGAAAAGGCTTTTTTTTTTTTTTTTTTTTTTTTCCCACACTGATCCTGTAACTTCTCTGAGGAAAAGTATTTGAGGATATACAAAACCTACTCTGTAAATTTTGGACATAAAAGCAGCTGCAGGAAAACTCAGGCCATAAGTTTGTGGAAATAGCTCAGTGGATAAAGGCACCTGCTGCTAAGCCCAACAAATAACCCTGAGTCATTGCAAAAAGAGATAACTAGCTCCACAAGCTGTCCTACACACACCTGTGTGTGCACATGCTAAACAAATAATAATATATGATTTTAAAAACATTTTTAAAGATGTACTTATTGCCAGGCGTTGTGGCCCACACCTTTAATCACAGTATTCGGGAGGCAGAGGCAGGTGGACCCCTGTGAGCTCTGACCTACATGGTGAGTTCCAGGATAGTTAGAGTACATAATATGACGAGAGAGAGAGAGATTGATTTATCAAAGATGAACACAAAGCTTTAATATGTAGTTGCAGAGAATGTCATGTGAATCCCCCCTCTCTTCACTTAGAGAACATAGAGATAAAGCCAAACTTGATTGGGCCAAATAAGAAGTATGACATTCAAAATAATTAACAAAAGACATTGTAACATCCAAAGAGCAAAAGCTGAAATGAATAACGAAAAATATTTTAAGGAAAAGGGCATCTGATAGATGGGCTGGAAATGTAGCTGCGCAGGCAAAGTGCTTTCCAACACAGACAAGGCTCTGGGTTCGGTCCTCAGCAGCATATCAAACTGCGTATAGTGGCACACACCTGCAATCCCACACTTGGGAGAAAGAGGTAAGATGGTCAGAAATTCAAGGTCATCTTCAGCAACACAGAATTCAAAGCTAGCCTGTGCTACATGGGGTCCTGTCTCAAAAAATTAAAAACAAAAAAAGCTTGATAATAACTGTAAAGCTGGTCAAAAATCTAATGGCTGTGTCCCTCCTCTGGGGGCTGGGGCGGTAGGAAGGGAACATGGCTAGGGAAGTTGTAGAGGTAACCTACTATTGTTATTTTGCCAAGTGGACATGTTGTCAAACTGCCTTCCTCAATATTTGTTTGTTTGCTTGTTTGGATTTTTCGAGAAAGAGTTTCTCTGTGTAGTCTCAACTGTCCTGGAACTCTCTCTGTAAACAAGGCCAGCCTCAAACTCACAGATATCCCCCTGTCTCTGCCTCTTTCAGTTCTGGGATTAAAAGCATGTGGCCCCACTGCCCAGATATTCATATCCATAAAAAGTGCTGCTCTTAGGCTTTGCAGTAGGCATCACTTAATGCAAAAACCAACACTTAGCCAGTGTACAAAGAAAAGTGACTGTTGAAATCTCAGCTCTAAGTAAGATATCTCTCTCACCCTCTCCAAAGCTCAGGGGAAACAAAGAAGAGGAAATAGAAATCAATTCCCACACTTCTCTAGAGAAAGGCCGTTTTCTGGACAGGATCTGAGTGCTGCACTCATCACCTCCCAGTAGCTGTGGCCACCTACACAAGATGGGGCATGTCAACATTCCATCATGGATACGGAAGGGGCTCATGAGGCCCCACCCTCCCTGAGGAGCTATTGGCAGGCAGTTAATGGTTGTTGGAAAAGAGAAGGTTATTTTCTTCAGTGGTATAACCACTGGTGAGTTGCTCCAATAAATAAGCACTACCCAATGCTCATGTAAGCAATCCTAAACCCAATGGGTCACAAAAACCACGAAACTGGGAGAAAGAGTTAGGAAGAAGAAAGAGACTCAGCTGCAGGAGCAGGGGAGGGACAAGAAAGGGTATGGGATGATATGATCAAAATGCATTATATAAATGTGGAAAATGGTCAAAGAATACATTTCAAATGGGGGGACACTGCAGCAGACCAGTACTTGCCACACAAGTACCAAAGATGTAAGTTTGATCCCTAGCACCCATATAAAAAGCCAGGTCCAGCTCTTCTTTCCTCTGCCATCATGTGCCTTAAGCCTAACCCGGCTTCTTGCCACATCTTCTCACAGACTTTCTGAATCAAGCAATTCCTGGCCAAGAAACAAAAGCAAAATTGTCCTATTCTTCAATGGATTCGGATGAAAATTGGTAACAAAATCAGGTATAACTCCAAGAGAAGACACTGGAAGAAAACAAAGCTGGGTCTGTAGGGATTCACACAATGGCAAGACTGAAGGTTTACACTGAGTCATGGTCCTCATCAACTGGGCCCTATGACATCATCTGGGTTCTATGATCATCGGTCAATCCTACCACATGGAGTTTTACATTTTTAACCTGGAGACTTGTCTAAATTGGAGGTGGAGTTTGTCCCGTAATAAAATGTAGAACCTTTCAAAAAAAACCAGATAGAGCAGCATACACCTGTGCCCCAGGACAGGGGAGGTGGAGCAGGAGAAGCCTAGAGGTTGACTGGCAGCCAGTCTGGCCAAACTGTCAGGTTCCAGTTCCACTGAGAAACTCTGTCTCAACAACTACGATGAAAACGAAAGTGAGAGAGACACCCACTGTCAGCCTCCAGCACGTGCATGAACAGCTCCATATGCATTAACACACATGAACACGTGCAACACCTAAACACAAAAAGAAACAGAAGGGTGGAAGGTTAAGTGACTGATTTTGGAGAAAGAATGATGAAAAGAAAAGTGAGAAAGACTAGCAACTTATTCAGTCCAAAGCCTAAACCCTTTTTGTATAAAGATGCTATGCCAGGCACTGGGAGGTAGGTACAAATACATGCTTCAGAGATGAAAATACAGATGTAGAACAAGAAGCAAAGAATCTGTGTCTCCAAAGCAGAAACAATCAACAAAATGTCACTTGGGGCCACTAAAGCAGCCAGCATCATTTTAATAAATACCAAATCACATCTAATCATAATACAAAAATGAAAAAACAATACTTTTGCCCCACTAGGGAATTTTCAACTCACTCTCTTCCCTCTCACACTAAACACTTGCCTGAATATACTCACACTCTCATCTGGTCCCCTAGGTACCCAGAAATACACACATTTATCCTACTACAGTTTAAAACATCATCTGGCAGAACACGGTGGCACATATCTGCAAGCTCAGCACAGGAGGCTGAGGCAGGAGAATCAAGTTTGAGTCCAGCCTAGACTATATAGCAAGAGCCTGTCTTTAAAGGGGGGGAGGGGCTGTAGTTCCTTGACACAGTGCTTGTCCGTCACAGCCCTAGGCTCAGCCCCCAGCCCAGCATAGTGACATGTGGTTTGGAGGGATGCACAGGAATATAATTCAAGCCTGTAGAAGGTTGAGGTAGAGGACCTACAGCCTAGGCTACACCAAGAGACTGTCTCAAACAAAGCATCAACAACACAAAAAGAGTCCCTGAGGCTAGTTCTGACTCATTAGTGCTCACTGGGTCAACCTACAACAATTAGCAAAGACTATATATGAGACAATAGAGGTGAAGAGTGAAGAGTAGGGCCAGAGAGGTGGCCCACTGAATAAAGGCACCTGCCACCATGCCCGAAGACCTGAGTTTGACCCCCAGGACCCAAATGGTAGAAGGAAAGAACCAACTCACAAGTTGTCTTTTGAGTTTCCACATGCGCTCACATACATGCGCACACAAAAAGTAGAAAATGAGACACTAGACACAACTCCCAAATCTTAGAGACCCAGGCCTGCTTTGGAGCAAGAGGGCTAATGAAGGTACAATCTCTGGCCACTCAGCTGTAGACAGTCATTAAACACTCTTATGACCTCTTCTCAAATATACATTTTCTCAGCATTGCAGCCAAAAAATACAAAAACAAACAAACAAAAAATCTACCCCAAAATGAGAAGGGGTATAAGGGATTAAGAAAGGGCAGGATGACAAGCTAATAGATCCACCCATTCACCACAGCATGCAAGAATGAGGAGTGTAACTATTCATGGTTACATAATGGTAAGGCTGAAGAAAAGGTCCAGTTAAACCAATGGTGATAGCTAACAGAGTAGCACAAACCCAGGGACAGTGACCAAAAAAATGGCTTAGTAGGGAAAGGCTACGTTGGCTGGCCAGAGAGCCCAAAGGATCCACCTGTCTCCACCTCCTTAGCATTTAGATTACAAGAGAATGCCACTATATCCAGCTTTTTAACAAGGGTTCTGGGAATCCAATTCATATCTTCATGCTTGCATGGTAAGCACTTTACCAAATAAACTATCTCCCCAGCTTCTAAACTTTACCATTTTTATAGTAAATAAAATATAGGCATTATAAGAATAATTATAGAAGTATGATGGCACACAATGGCAAGCTCAGCACTTGGTTTGTAAGGGGAGTATAAAGGCAAGAGGACCAGGTTTCAAGGTCAGCTAGCTCCTTTTGATGAGAACAATATGGAGGAAGAACATAGTAGATCACAACTGTTCACCTCATGGCAGACAGAAAATGGCAAAAGTACAAACAGGAAAAGGCCAATGTCAAACAAGACACAACCTCCAGCAATCCACTTCTGGCAACTCGCTCCTACCTCCCAATAATGTTTGGATTTTTTTAACTTTGTTTTATTTTTTTAAAGCTTTATTTATTTATTATTTATACCGTATTCTGCCTGCATGTGTGTCTGCAGGCCAAAAGAGGGCACCAAATTTCACTATAGATGGTGATGAGCCACCTGATGTGGATTCTGGAAACTGAACTCAGGACCTTTGGAAGAACAGCCAGTGCCCTTAATTTCTGAGCCATCTCTCCAGCCCTACTTTATTAATTATTTATTATTATTTATTGTGCATTAGTGTTTTGCCTGCATGTATACCTATGAGAGGTGTCAGAACCTCTGAAACTGGAATTACAGACAGTTTTAAATTGCCCTGTGGGTGCTGGGAATTGAATCCAGATGAACAGCCAGTTCTCTTAACTGCTGAGCCATCTTTCTCCAGCTACTTTGTTCAGATTTTTAATTCAACTTTCAGGAGGCTGAGGCAGAAATATCACCAGTTTGAGGCCAGATTGGAGAAAACTCTTATCTTTACAAAACAAAACAAAACAAAACAAAACAAAACAAAAAAAAAAAAAGATTGATAACATGGGGGCTAATATTTTAAGTTTAAATTACTGTTAAGAGATCCATAAAACAAAAATGCCTCTAACCTGTAAGTCCACTTGCCCAAGAACAGATAAACCTGTGAGACCCAATTGGCCAAAGACAAATAACTTCCTCTAATGCAGGGGGTGGGGTGCTGTTCATATAAGATAACAAACACCTGTTTTTACTTCTGTAAACAAGGTTGGCTGCCTCAACTGCTCAGGATGTGCTTGATCACACATAAGCAGGAAGTACTTTAGAATGCATGCTTGCCCCCAATGTTTGCCCCAACAAAAGCAGAAAGTTACATAGCCTTATAGGTTTTGCCCTTGTAAGTACCTGACTAATGTGGTTTGTGGCCATTCTCCAGGCATGGTCCTGGCCAGTGACCACCATCAAATTTGGCTTACTTCAAATTTGGCTCAAAAATTGTGGTAGTGGTCTTATTCTCACAAGGGGGGTGGGATTAACAGTGAGATGTGTAAAAAGGAACTTGCCATCAAGATCAACAACCTGAGTTTGATCCCCAGAAAGAGAGAACCAACCTGTAAACTGTCCTCTAATCACACACGCACGCACGCACGCACGCACACGCACAGATGAATAAATACAATAATTTTTTAAAGTAATAATAATTTGAAACTAGAGAGTTGGCTCAGTGGCCTGATCTTCCAGGAGCCAGGCTTGATTCCCAGTACCTACAACAGCTCTTGGCTGTCAATAATTTTAGCCTTAGGGTCTGTTGCCCTCTTCTGGCTTCTGTGGGCACAGGGAGGCAAGCAAGTGGTGCACAAAATCCTCATACATATTAAATAAAAGCAGAATAATAATGTGACCTATCAACAGATTAAACCACTGGCTAGATCAGAACTTCACAAGCCAATCAACTGCAGGAACACTAACACAAATACAATCAAAGATGTTCTAGGCAACTCTTAACCTAATCACACTGAAGGTTAAAATTAACTATCGTAAGGACAGGGCAAAGGCTATCTAACAGAAATCTAGAACTAACAGTTAGCCTTCCACCAATCTGAGTTTTAAGTATCCATTTAACCTATACTAACCAAAAAATGAAATAAAATCGCCCTATGGTGAGTGTACGCCTTGATGCCTAAATAGCAAATGCAAAGTATCTTAAGTAGAGGCTCTAAGTTTTCACCAGATGAAGCCTTGCTGAATGATAAACTCATAATCCAAAAGTACAAACACAAGAAAGAGCAAACAGAAGCACAAGTTAGAATGAGACCCTTACAATATGCCGATAACAGATTCTTTAAGGGAGACAAGCTATGGAACTATCTCAAAAGATGCTAAAACACTTCCATAGAATTCAAAACCCAGGGGACTCAGACAAGTAGTTCGATCGTGGGGAGCTTCCCTAGCACATGCAAGGCTCTAGGTTTAATCCTCACTGAATAAAGTGAAAGAAGTGGCATAAATATATATATATATTTCCCCCCCCCCCCAAAGAGAGAGAGAAAGAGAAAAGGATGCCTGGCAATGCTGTTTCTTTCTTTTGAGACAGACTTTCTTTATATAGCCCTAGCTGTACTGGAACTCACTCTGTAGACCAGGCAGGCCTGGAACTCACAGAGATCTGCCTGCCTCTGACTCTTGAGCACTGGGATCAAAGGTGTGTACCACCATGGCCCAGCCTGGCAATGCTGTTTCTACAAACAGAAAATTAAAAAACAAAATTAATTTTTTTAAGTATAAGTCATTCTGTTACATGACCTTAGGCAAATTACTTAACCTCTCAAGAAAGAGAGCTCTGCTCACTTGTAAAACAGGCATCCCCCTTCTAGCTCTATCTTCCTGTAAATGAGGCAGCTTACTTAGTACACACCTACAGGGGCAGGTGGTTCTCTAAGTTCGAGGTCAGCCTGGTCTACAGAGTGAGTTCCAGCCTGTGTATAATTCACAAAGTATTCTTTGCAGATCATTTAAGAAATAATAACAGAAGTGAGCCTGGGCTATGTGAGACTGTCTTAAAATGGAAGAACAAGGCCGGCAACATGGCTGTCTTAGCTGTTTTCCACAATGCTGTGATAAAATACTCTGACAAAAGCAACTTAAGGGAGGAAGAATTTATTCTGGCTCACAGTTCTAGGGTACAGTTCATCATTGCTGGAAGTGCTGGTAGCAGGAGCTCTCAGCAACTGGTTACATTGTTTCCCCAGCAGGAATCAGAAAACAAGGAATACATGAATGCATATATCAGTTCAGCTCCCTTTCTCCACTATTACACAGTCTAGGATCCCATTGACTTGGGAATGGTGACACCCACAGTTGGCCATACCTTGCCTCCTCAGTTAATACAACCAAGCTAATTCCTTAGAAGGATACCAAGAGATTCTTCTCCCAGGTGATCTTAGATTCTGTCAAGTTGACATTTAATACTAACCATCACTATGGCTCAGCCAGTGAAGATAGTTGTCTACCTGGCAACCTGAGTTTGATTCCCTAAAGCCAAGAATCTGTGTAAAGGTCAAAGAAGAGAATCAATTCCATATGCTCTGTGATATATGCATTATGTGCATGTGCACATGAAAACACACCACACACACACACACACACACACTACACACATACACATACACACCACACACACACACACACAACACACATTTTTTTTTAATTAAAGAATAAAAAGAATAGAAATTTAGACTGGCACATTCAATTAGGTTAGTCAGTGACTTCTACTTTGCCTTAGCCTGAGCAGGCAGGCAAGGCAAAACCTTGTGAGGTACATAATGAAAACTACCAATACCTAAACAGATCACTCTGCCAAAAAAGCCATTGACCTAGTTAGGAAAAACATATCTGACTATACAACATACATTAGTGTAAATTTTAAGGTTTCAAGACTATTTTTAAAATATAGTGTATAAGAGGTTTGACAGAAAATAAGAATACTTAGAATCGAACTTAAAACAAGTACTTATATATGAATAGGGGAAAAAAAAACATGAATGAAATACATCCAAAAAGTCGGCCATTTTTATCTCTGGTTGATAGTTTTACCTTAAAAAAAAAATTAATATTATCTTTTTTATTCTTTTGCAAGATGACTTCAATCCTAGCTCTAGGAAAGTAGGATGGTAGGCGCAGGATGATAATAGAAAACTAACCACTTGACTAAATAAACAGTTCAGAGGCCCCACCCACACCCCAGGGCTACAGAGAGAGATTCTATCTTTAAAAAAAAGAGGAAGGGAGGGAGGGAGGGAGGAGGAAGGAAGGAGAGAGAGAGAGAGAGAGAGAGAGAGAGAGAGAGAAAGAAAGAAAGAAAGAAAGAAAGAAAGAAAGAAAGAAAGAAAGAAAGAAAGAAAGAAGAAAGAGAGAGAGGAAGGAAGGAAGGAAGGAAGGAAGGAAGGAAGGAAGGAAGGAAGG